>NC_135999.1:30795298-31095298 GCF_048128805.1 Centroberyx gerrardi
ATGTTTGTATTATTTGGATCTCTATGTTTCTGATTGGATAATGCTCTAAGTTCTTTTCTGATGTTTTGGCAATCTTGGTCAAACCAATTGTCTTCTTTTTTGAGTTTGGTTTTTGGTTTATTCTGTTTCAGTTGTGACTTCTGTGCCGTTTTTATAAAGATGGTATTGACATTTTGTACTGCCAGATTGACTCCTTCTTTACTGTGAGTATATGTGGTATTCAGAAAGGTATCTAAGAGTGTTTGAATTTCGTGGCTGCCAATTGCTTTCTGGAAATCTTCGGTACTGTTTTGGGCCCATCTGTATGATT
This sequence comes from Centroberyx gerrardi, assembly GCF_048128805.1. Taxonomy (NCBI): domain Eukaryota; kingdom Metazoa; phylum Chordata; class Actinopteri; order Beryciformes; family Berycidae; genus Centroberyx; species Centroberyx gerrardi. Next base: position 30,795,609 of record NC_135999.1, read on the forward strand.
TCTTGATATGGAACAGCTTACTGGGCTGTGTGTGTGTAGTGTTGTTATCTGTCTTTTTGATGTATACAGTGATTTGACTGTGATCAGACAGAGGGGTTAGTGGTTTAACAGTGAATGCTCTGAGAGAAAAAGGTTCTATATCTGTTATCATATAATCTACTGTACTATTCCCAAGAGGAGAGCAAAATGTGTATCTTCCTAGTGAGTCCCCTCGTACCCTACCATTGACAATGTACAGACCCAGGTTTCGACAGAGCTGCAGCAGGTCCTTTCCATTTTTGTTGACTGCGTGGTCGTGGTTGTTTCTGTGGGAATAGGTCAGATTTTGAATATATGACAATTTGTTAGTTATATAGTTGTTTCCTTTTTCATCGGTAAAATCAGGCTGTGTTCCTGTCCTAGCATTCAGATCTCCACAGATGAGCACATTTCCCTGGGCCTGGAAATGGCTCGTCTCTTTTTCTAGTTCAGAGAACGTGTCTTCGTTGTAATAAGGGGATTCTTTAGGGGGGACGTATATAGCACAGAGGAATAGGTCTTTTTGTGCTGAGAACAGATTTTCCTTAATTTTTATCCATGCATGTGATTTGCCAATTTTTAAAATTTTTATGAAATTGTGTAGTTTAGATTTGTACCATATTATTAGTCCCCCTGAGTTCCTGCCCTGATGTGTGGTGCTGAGTTTTTGGGAGGGTATAATGATCTCTCTGTAGTCTGAGGGGCAGTGAGTGGCAGCGTCTTCCTTACACCATGTCTCCTGCAGAATGATTATGTCTGTGTTCTTGATGCATTGTTGGAAATCTCTGTTTAGGCTTTTCACTCCAAAGGCTGACGATTTCAAACCTTGGATATTCCATGTACTTATAGAGATACTCATTTTTTCAATAGAATTTCTTGTTATTAGAAAAGAGATAAACTTGGAAAACAGATAATTGTCATTATTTGACAAGCAAAAGGATTAGTGGAATGTATATAAAAAAGTATATTATAAGCAGTATACACATACATACACACATACTTGCATTCATATATATATATATATATATATATATATATATATATATATATATATATATATACACATACATATACACATACACATACACACATATATACATATACATATACACATACATATACCTACACATACACACATACGTATACATTTACTCACATACACACACACACACACACACACATACATGTACGTATACATATACAAACAGTACATATAATATAGTATATATATATCAGATATCAAAAGAGAATGATTGAACTTTGAATGTACTTATTTAATTACTATATTTATTATTAAACTATCAATGTCTAATGGGTCTAATCTTATTTATTAATTAATTTATTTATTTATTCATGTATTTATTATAGAAAAAAAGAGAACATTAACATTATTTGTATTTATATTATATGAGTTTGGTACAGATGTACTGCAGTAGCTCTTTGATCTCACCCATCCCAGTACCCATAAAGTTCTGTGGTCCTCTGAGGGCGTCTGCATAGCTGAGGCCCTGTAGACTGGCGTCCTGGGGCAGCTGGACTGCTCTGGGTGCACTGGCTGGCTGGGGCCAACAAGCTGGTCCAGTTGGCTGGGGGCGGTGGACGGGTCCAGTTGGCTGGGGTCCAGTTGGTTGGTGGCGGTGGACGGGTCCAGTTGGCTGGGGTCCAGTTGGTTGGTGGCGGTGGACGGGTCCAGTTGGCTGGGGTCCAGTTGGCTGGTGGCGGTGGACGGGTCCAGTTGGCTGGGGGCGGTGGACAGGCCCAGTTGGCTGGGGGCGGGTCCAGTTGGCTGGTCTGGGTTGCTGGGTGTGCTTAACTGGTCCGGCATGGTTGTGTTGTCTTGGGTGAAGGCCTGGTGGAGGCTGGGGCCTCAGGAGGGGTCTGCGGGCGGGTGGGCTCCTGCTGGGTGTGTGGCCATAGTAGTACTGAGGTCTTAGATTTTCTCCTCTGTAGTCAGGATGTCTTCCCAGTGCCACATCTTTTAGTGTCTTAGCAAATATACTCACTGTATGTTTGCTCAGGTGCGCGTGGTCGTACAGGTGCTGTGGTGTGATGGTGGAGTGGTGAGCCAGGTGCACATTTGGCAGGAGTGCACATCCTCTGGAAATGTCCGCATTTACTCTCTGGATAGTGGCAGGGTGGAAGTCCTTGCGTGGCAGAAGAGTAGAGATGGTGATCTTTGCGTTGGGGAAGGCCTCAGTGGCTCTCTCTGCCGCTCTACAGACCAGTCCTCCGACTCTCTCTTGCTCCTGTCGGAGGTCATTGGTGCCAGTGTGGATGATAATATGGCTGGGTTTACCAAACTCAGGGTCAGACAGTATTGGGAGCACGTTTTGTGTTTTTGGACACCATATTTTTGTGGTTATTTGGCCTGGGAAAAGTTTTCTTCTTCTAGGAATTTCCCATTTGAATCTATAAGAATGGCAACTTCTGTGTCTTTGTTTAGTTTTAAACCTTTGTGTGTTTTGGTTGCCTGAGGTTTCTCAGGGTGTTTTTGTAGGGGGTTGTGGGTGCCTTGGTGTCTGAAGGTTGTGCAGGCTCGTCTGTCTGTGTGGCAGGCAGAGTGTGGGTGCTGGAGGGCTGCAGGGGGCTGGGAGTGTCCTGGGAGGGTGCAGTAGTGGGGGTGTTTAGGGGGGCAGAGGTAGACTGCATGTCTTCTCTAAGAGTCTCTATCATAATGTCTCTGTGATGCAGCTCTTCTCTGAAAACCAGTAGCTGTTGTGTCATCTCCTCTTTCACCTTGGCCAGTTCCTCTCTCATGATATTTTTAACCTCAGCTAGTTCCTTTCTGAGTGTGCCTCTCTCCTGTTGCAGGTTTTCAACCTGCCCCTTCAGCTCCTGCACTGACTGTTCCAGTTGGGTTTTAACCTGGCTGAGCTGGTCTGTAAGGGACTGGGAGTCTGTATCAGTGATGTGCGCCTGTGCTTGTTCCCTCAGCTCCACCAGTTCCACCTCCAGGAGGGAGAGGCTGTCTCTCAGCTGGGCCACGGTGGTGTGGAGGCGTGGGGTTGGGGGAGAGGTGGGCTTGTCTGGAGCAGTGACTGTGGAGAGGGGATTCTCCTCTGCTGTTTCTCCCTCTGCTGTGTGTGTGGGGGGGGGGTTTGGGACAGGCTATCAGGCTCTGCTCTTGTAGTTGCTGCCAATGTTTTGAGAGTGTAGAAGATCTTTTCAAAAGATTTGAGCGCTGCTTCACTCCCTTGTACCATTATAGTGCCACTCTGATATATATTGACGGTCAGGTATTTTGGTTTTTTTTTCATTAGTCTCAAAGATGTAAATTTGGCGGCCCTTGCAGATTCCTCTTTTGGTTATATGTTCAAAATGACTGCAGAGAGCTGAGTGCCACGCTGTAGTATATTGAGTGTAGAAAAGCAAGTTAGTGGTGATAGTTTTGCCTTTAATTTGACTACAGTCTTTGAAAAGTGCCTCAGGGTTTTCTTTCTGTATTTTGAGTTTGAAGGTCTGCCTGCCAGTTTCAGAGCGAATCTCTGCTGGGAACTTGAAAGGGCGGGAGCCGGCTGCTGCAGTGGCTGCTGTTGCCATTTTGCTACAATATTTTGAAAAATGGCAGCTGTCCAACCAGAGTGGCAGAGAGAAGGTTCAACTGTCAACTGTTCTGCTGGGTGGTTAGGGTTATTTGCTTACCCTTGTGTGAGAAAGGGTCTTTTTGCTCCCTTTTAGGTAGATATCCTTTTTTTGTCCTTCCTCCCTTGTTTTCCCTGTTTATGGATGTCTCTCTGTTGTCCTCCTGTATTGTTCTAGTAGTTTCCAGTCTGTCTTTCCTCTGTCTGTTCCTGCTGTTCTTCCTCTCCCGCTCTCCTGCTCCTGAGGTAATCTTCAGTGGCAGCTGCTGGTTTGAAGGCTAGGCTAAACTTTTCGTAGTAAGCTAGCTGATCTCCCTTCTTGGTATTTTCAAATGTTTTGGAGATGTTTCCTGCCAAATTATTTATTTTTTGGTGAACTTGTGTTCACTCTAAGTTTCTGATTTGATTTTGTCTGTTTACCGCAAGTTTATCTCATTTTCCAACAAAAAATCGCTTTCAATTTTCAGGAGCTCATGTTAGGCATGACTGCTCTTGATGACTCTCTCTCATCTTTCTCTCTCTGTCTCTGTCTCTCTCCCTCTCTCTCTCTCTCTCCCTCTCTCTCTCCCTCTCCCTCTCTCTCTCTCTCTCTCTCTCTCTCAGTGGAGTGTGGTGGATGAGCTGGGGAAGCTGCAGAGTTTGGCAGCGTTGTCGTGTCGCAGCAGCGGTCTGGTGAGCAGCGACGGAAACCCAGCGACCACCAGCCAGCTGCTGATCGCCAAGCTGGGACAGCTGGCCTTCCTCAACAGGTGTGAGGTGAGGCGAACCCCTGTGTGTGTGTGTGTGTGTGTGTGTGTGTGTGTGTGTGTGTGTGTGTGTGTGTGTGTGCTTAACTGTAACCATTCTCACTGCTCCATCAGATCCTGCCTGAGGACAGGAGGGGGGCGGAGCTCGACTACATAAAGATGTTTGGGGAGGAGTGGCTGAAGGCGGGGGGGCAGCGGGACGCCCAGCAGAGCCGCCCCAGCACCCAGTTCACCTGCCAGCACCCGCGCTACCAGAGCCTGATAGAGAGTAGGTCCCACCCACAGCAGCATCACACTTCACACATTTACCTGATATTTCTTACATCACCAGAAATCAAATTTTTCTTTCTATATCGATACGCACCGCCCAACAGTCTGGACCACCTGACTGAATGTTCTGTGTTTTTCATTCTCTTAAAGCCATTTTGATCTAAAGGCTTCTGCTTAAATGCTTGAAATTAGTTTCTTAGACAAATATAAATAGTGAAGTTGATCCTATGTATGAATTTCTTTCCAAAGCTTTTGCCTTTCCATCAAGGCAAAGGGCGGCTACTTTAAAGAATCTAAAATATAAGATAGTTTTGATTTGTTTAACACTTTTTTGGTCGCTGCATAATTCCATTTGTGTAATTTCATAGTTTTGATGTCTTTACTGTTATTCTAAAATGTGGAAAATAGTAAAAATAAAGAAAAATGTGGTGTGTCCAAACTTATGACAGGCAGTGTACATCGGTATGGCTCACATATGCAAAATCACATGTTAAATAATGAAATTAATGTTCATTGTATTGAACTGCATGGTGATGTTAGGTGTGATGCCAAAACCAAAGTCTGAAATCTTAAAAAAAAATGGGAACACTTTACAATAAGGGTACATTAATTAAGGGTTAGTTAATGCTTAATAAGCATTAACTAACCCTTAATTAACAGTTAACTAATGTGTCTGGTAATCATTTACTAATGGTGTTCATGTTAACTATGGTATTAATTTATACATTATTTAATAGTCATCTTTATAAACTATTAAATAATGTATAAATTAATACCTTAGTTAACATGAACACCATTAGTAAATTACACATTAGGTAACTGTTAATTAAGCATTAACTAACCCTTATTAAGCATTAACTAACCCTTAACTTAGTGTACCCTTATTGTAAAGTGTTACCAAAAAAATATTTCTTAAAATGTTTCATACCTCATTTTGTCGAGTTATAAAATAGAATTAGCTTGTTGTCATCAGTTCAGACAGCAGAAACATTCTGAGTGTTTTCTCGTCTTCTCTGTCAGAGTACGGCGCTCCGGAGGAAGGCGAGCTGAAGAAGCAGCAGCCCTTCGCCCTGAAGAATCAACTGATAAGTTAGTCCCACCTCTTCCTCCAATCTGTTCTCTGATTGGTTCCTGTCTCACCTGTACATCAGAGGTTACCTGTGGAAGCACTAATCCTTCTCCCATCTCTCCCCGCTAGAGGTGACATTTGTGTTTCCAGATGAAGCCGACAGGAAGCCGATCGAGAAGAAACTCCCAGGTAAACAAGGTGTAATGAGTTTGGAATTTCTCTGTGTGACACTGAGGGACAACAGGAGCTCTAACAGACTGACATCACATTACAGGACAAAAGTGAACAGAAGGACAAACTAAACCTTGTTTCTTGTTCAACAAAAAAGTGAAATCCTTCCTCCTATAAGTATTTTCCCGTTAAAATTGATTGTACCCCTTTCAGGCTCATAACACATCCTCTGGCGGCCATATTGGAGGTCCTCAGCTCTGAACAGCTGACTGTGTTTCTGTCCGTCTCAACAGAATTGAACAGACGGTTAATTTCTGTCTGTTTCTGACTGAACTGATCATTTCATCACTGATCCATCTGATTGATTTAGTGCTTAGATAATGTCAGCTTGTTAGCTAGCTAACCATAGTATCTGGTCAGCTAACATCACTGTCTTGTTGTTAACACATCTGATTAGCACACTAGCTAACGTATCTAGTAGCAGCTAGCGTTAGCATGTTCACATTAACATCAGTGTGTTTGCTGGATGGTTAGCTAGCTAACAGTTTGTTCAGGTTAACTGAGCTGACTCTTCTCAAGCTACAACTCAGAGTGTTTTGGAGTAGAGACTAGGGCTAAAGACAAGACAGTTTACTGTGTCACAGTAACCAAATCCACCTTATCACACTATTCACTTTTACTGAGAACGTTACTGAATGGATCTACAGCCACACCACAACAAGCTGACTCAGCTGCTCTCTGTGGAGCCTCTACAACAGACTGCTACAGTAACTACAGTACAGTATTAAAGTGTCTGGTCTGCTGTGTTGCTGCAGCTTCCATGGTGGTTCAGAAGGTGAAGGGACTCCTGTACCGGCTGCTGAAGATCCCCGCTGCAGAGCTGAAGCTCACCTACACCAGCACAAAGGTGAAACAGATTTGCATACAACAGAAACACAGTAAGATGTAACAGAATAGTGATCAGTAGTTCCTAGAGCAGTGGGAAGACAGTTTGGATGAAAGTTTCCACCAAATACTCTTTTTACATGTGATGTTGAATCATTTTAGATTGTGGGTAAGGAGATAGAGATCGACAGCGACCTGAAGACTCTGGGGTTTTTCTCCATCGAAGACGGAGACCAGCTGCTGGTCCGCTGGTCCTGACCAAGACCGGACCGGACCGGACCGGCTGGAGCAACACGCACTTTGGACTGGGAAGACGCTGCAGAGGCTCACAGCATCCAGACAGGACAGATCATCTGCTGCATTTGGATAGAACTGAGGTGTGAGAACAGGGGGCAGACTGGAGGTTCTGCTGTCTGTGTCCCATCTGGAGACATAAAGCTAGAGGAGGTGGAGTCGCTTCATAAACAAGGTTTTTGAAAAACTGAAGCTCAGACTTGTTTTTCTTGACACTCAGTATCACAGCCGTACTCAGACTTTAAATCAAACGCATGGAGCAAATCACTGTGCAGAATAATCAATATAATCAATAACACGAGTGGTCTGTCTGATCACTTTCAGGCTCGATGGGAACTTTGTTTCATGTCCTTCTGATGTAAAAATGTAGCATCACAGAGAGAAATCTATGAGTGCACCTACAAATTCAGATTGTGTCAGATGTTATTAATAAAAAATGAACAACCATTTGCATTTCATTTATGAATACTTGTAAATAGTCTGTATTTGTGTGTGAGTGTCTTTGTTCAATTGAACCTGTATGTTCTCCCTCCTGTGGCAGCAGCGTTAGACATGGCAGCGGCTAACGTTAGCTCCATTTCCACTTCGTCACCTTGGCTCCTCCCACATGTTCTTCATTCTCACCTTTACCTCTCTGCTTAAAGTAAAAGAGTTGATTTCATAACATTTGTTTTCTTTACAAATCCTTGGTTGTTAAAGTGTCGTCTGTCTCTTCAAAGTGTCTCAGCTGTACTGAGAGCTCTGACTGGTCCCACTTACTCCTCACTGAATTGGAAATTGTAGTTTTGCAAACGATGACAACCACATTAGCACAGTGGCAGTGTTTATGTAAAAAAAAATGCAGTGTAACCATAACGATTAGAAGGGGAAATCTCTACTCGCACAGCTGCTCGTGTTTGATTTTTCTCATTCGCAAATGTCTATTTTTATCTTTAAATGCAGTAAAATGCTCACAGTGTGGAGCGCTGACTTTGTTACAGTAATGCAGCGTAACGGTGTGGAACAACTGTGGGTCATTTTCCCTCTTTTAGCCTTTTAGCTATCCAGGGAAAGGTTTTCCTGAGGGTTTTTTCCTACATAAACTCACCTGAAAGCTTCCCAGTACAGCCCCAGTCTGGTGTTACACCTCAGAGTAGCTGTCCAGGGAGAGAAAAGTGTTTGTGATTCACTTTCTCCACCCAGATCCTTTCAGCTTGTTCAGGGATTCAAACCGGCAACAAGCCTGCTTCAGCAAGCTTCAGGCTGCTGCGGCCCACATGACCAGACCTCCATGTCCAGCTCACTGGGATTTTTACCTCCGCCATGAAGTTTGAAGGAGTTTGTGTTTTCACCAATCTGTCTGTTTGTCTGTTAGCAAGGTTTCTCAAAAACTAACACATGGATTTGGCTGAAGTCTGATGGACAGGCGGTCCTGGGCTGAAGGATCAGCAACTCGTCCAGCTGCTTCTGATCTTGGTGAGTAGTTTATATTCTGGTTTTAATGGCGGTCAAGAGCCGAATAACTCCCATGTTAACACTAAGTGGAATATTGCTTTAATTGGTTAGATCTGTTGGGTAGACCTGGCTTGGTTTTTTCCAGTCACTCCCCAAAATTACAGACCATGTTCACTGATGGCCACTAGGTGGCGCTCTCTCACAGACAACTCTTCAGTTTTATATAAGCAGTGATGGGATTTTTCACTATTTTGTTTCTGGATGTCAGGGATTTTGGATTTCAAATTTCTAATAGCAGATTACTGCTTAATAATGTATTGTTATTTCTGATTAAGAAGCTTAAGAGTTAAGAGTTTAAGAGTTCTATTGCAAAATGCTGTGTATCTATTTTGGAATGTGTAATGCCGTTTCAGAACTTTTCACCTGGAGTCGTCTAGCTCTTCTAGCTGAGGCTCTGATGTCAGAAGCGTACAGTGAGCAGGAGGCTCAGTGCCTTGCTCATGGACACTTGGCCAGGTCACATGGCTGTTGACGGACACACTCAGGGGGATCGAACCTGCCGCTTTTTAATCACGATCCTACCATCCTTCATTACTGCCAACAATCACCAGAAATGAGGAGTTGGTTCTGTCATTTTTACACCAAATATTGCACTGTAACAGAAATCGACCAATGACTTTAAAGTCACAAGAAAGCAGCATTTCAAAGGCGTCTTGCTCCATAATTCGTTGAATTTCCTGCTGAAACAGGATGTTGGGCGGGACAAAACACAACTGAGCAAAACTGTTTAAAAGTTCAAAAATCCTTTGTACATAATCTGGAGCTTCAAAATTCCAAATTCTTCTTCCAAATGAATAAATTCAGGGACACGACCATGCTGTCTTATATGGATGTGATTTTTGCCCTAACTGATTGCAAATGCAATACACCTGCATTTTGTAAAATATGATAAAAGCTACCTGTTTGTGTCATAACTGCTCCCTGTTTCTGTAATGAGTTGAGCTTGATGGGTTCAGCAGCAGGTTTTGGATTCTTTATTAGTCTCAGGAACAGGAAGCAGCGTTGTCACTGCCGCAGCATGTTGACACTCTGAAAGTTGTGAAATTACAGGTTTCATAATGATGGGGTGAGATGCTTTTATGGGTTGGAATGTTCATGTCGCCTCCTGGGACGCCCTGAAGCAACGACGGAAAACACACTGTTTTCCAGGAAGGAAAAGTATGGGATTTTGATATAAAAATACGAGAAACTAAACATGTGTACTTTTTTTTTGCATTTACTGTAAAATAGGTGTATGTTATGATATGGAGGATTAGCTAACAAGGTGACATTTTACATTTCATTGAGACTTTTCATCACACCAAAGATACTCCAGACTGATATATTAAAAAAGGTTTTATTGAGGCTGTACAGATTGTTAATGTTCACCTCCCGCTCTTTGGCTGATGACCCAGCTGCATAGTCAGTACAGTAACACAGTACTTCATGTTTATAGACACATAACTCACATAAAACCAGTCAGTCGGCCGCACCACACTGACAGGAAAATCATATTATTATATTATAATCATTGTCATTGCAGTACCTGTGGACACAGCTGTCTCTGCAGTTTTCAGCCCTTAAAAATGCTAAAAAAAAAAATGTGATTTTTTTTTTTTTTGTTAAAGGAACTGATTTGCTTAGTTTAATTAAATTGAAAGCTCAAAAGCCTGCGAGCTGCACCCACCTTCACAGTGATCACCATCACCATCATCATCATCATCATCATCATCATCATCATCATCAGCTTGAACGCAGGCTGTCGTCAGCACCATTGAAAATATGTAGTTCAGAGAATAACGTCTGTATTTCAGGTAATTATTTACAAGTTTGTATAAAAAAAATTACATTGTGAATTTTAGCACAAATGAAACAAAATAAATTTGGTAAGTCTGAAAATAAAAAACGTATTCACTGCTCCCCCCCCTCCCTCCCTCCCTTTACTCTAACTCTTAATCCATCTCCGGCTTATAGTGGTATTAACAACAATAGTGGTCCAACTGAAGAGTTCATTTCCAACATGTATATCAAATATAAATTTTTGGAAGAAAACAAAAAAAAATCCCCCTAAAGTCATCACTCAGTATCTCTAAAGTAAAGAATCCAGTATGGAAAAGCGATGTTTTATCAACCAAAGACTTCATTTCCCACCTATCCTTAAAAAAACAAAAATGGGAAATGGTTTTAATTTTAAAGGAAGAAACGCCTCGGACAGTGACAGTCGAGAATTTCAAGAAACAGGATTATTCAGGCAGGTAACGCTCCAGTAACAAACTCTTCATCAAATTCAAAGACCTTTCAAAGATTGTCAAGGTCTTCTTCTGTGAAATTCAAGAACTCAAAATTAAGGGTAAAACATGATATTGGTCAAAATTAGACATTCAGGCCTTATTTTATACTCCTGATCTTATGTCAAGAAATCCTTCATTTTAAAACTGCAGACGGCATTTTGATGAATTACTTTCAAAGCCATCCATTCATTTTCAAAAACGTTTATGGCCTTATAATCCTCAAATCCACAAACTTTAAAGGATTTACAGCCAACAAGCGTTACAAATTATTTGAATTTATTTTATATTTGATTGTTTTTCTGTTATCTAGCTGACTGGACGACTCTGTTTCTTGAAATATCGTCCAGATCTGAAATCAATAAGATACAAAATCTATAAGGAACAACTACAGAGTTTCATTGTCAAAACGCTATACAGTATATCCATTTTATAAAAAAAAAAACACACAAAACCTGAAGTTCATTGTTCAGTACCTTTAAGATCCAGTCTGTAAAAGTGTTTTTTTTTTTTTTCAAGCAAACACTTCCCAGGTTACCTGCTGTCTATCAAAAAGCACCAGAATTTCTTTTGTAATTTGTTTTGTAATTTGTAATTTTGTGCTGTTAATGTTTTTGTCAGATTAGATGTCACTTGTTCATTTTGGAGCCAAACTCTTCAAGCTGAGGAAGAAACACATGCTGTACGAACAGATCAGAGACAAGTTTGTAAGGAAAGATCGCTTCATTTCTCTCTGACGCCCGACACTTTTCACATCACACACTGAGGTTTAACAGCTTTCAGGGGCCGAGACGCATGAAACTCCACACATGAACGACCACGGAAACTTTCACTTCAAGTAAGAAAAAGAGAAAACACCAAAATTGCAGTTAGGTGTGTGTGTGTGTTCTCCTCCTCAGCAGATCCGTCTCCTCACTGGTCGGGCTCCACGCAGCGGCCGGCGGCGGCGTCCGGACAGCGGCAGGAGAAGCCGCCGAGCCGCGGCAGACAGAGGTGAGAGCAGCCGCCGTTGTTGGAGCAGTAGTTAAAACCTGACAGAGAAGAAGAGAGAGTCACATTAATGTCGCATTAACCCCTCACAACCTGGCTCTCCCCTTAGATTTTTAGCTTAAAAGTTAGAAGTTAGAAGTTTCATTACTGTACGACAATGTCCAGAGGTGTGACCAAGTAAACCTTCCAAGTCAGTCTCAAGTCTTGAGGCACAAGTCTCAAGTCAAGTCTCAAGTCTAAATGTAGATTACCAAGTCAAGTCCATGTCATTAATATCAAGTCTCAAGTCTAAATGTAGAACAGCAAGTCAAGTCAGAACAAATCAAGAGTCCAGTATCAATTTAATATCTTAAAGAAAACTAAATATCTAGGACTTTTCAATGCAATATGGTTTTAATAGGATAAAAACTTGGTAAGAGCATCATGAGTTTGATTTCTATAATCAGTTTCAACTTCAATAAATTCAATCATTCCATACAAATTCAGAAAACAGAATTTAAATTCAGTCGTCTGCAGGAACAAATCTCATCACTTTCAATCTAAGTCATTTACACAAACACAAGATCTTTTGTCGAGACTTTAGAAACCTTTTCAAGTCATCAAAGTACAAGTCAGAGTCGAGTCCCAAGTCACCAGAACCCAAGTCAAGTCAAGTCTCAAGTCTTCTCTTCATGCATCAAGTCAAGTCTCAAGCGATTAAAACTGTGACTTGAATCTGACTCCAGTCCAAGTCATGTGACTCGAGTCCCCATCTCTGACAACGTCTCATCCATATTCTGTATCTATCTATCTTTGGAAACCTTGGGATCTTGACTAGAATTTAAAATAAAGTTCTGATGGGAAAGTCTGATATCCAGGACTTCCAAGTCGGCTGCTTTCACATGCTATTTTGTCGGAAAATCAAACATGGAAGACAAACGAGGAACAACCCGCTACGCAGGCTGCAGCTTTGAAGGTGGAGAACTGTTCAGCGTTGGTGGAGGTTTGAGCTCCACTGAGGGACTTCTGGTCAGTTGGGGCGTCCCGAATGGGGACCGAACCCCCGACCCTGGCAGAGCTGGTGAGAACCCAGCAGGTGGAACAGAGTCTGGCTGTTTCTCATCGCTTCATGCTATATATTTTGGGGTTTGTCTCCAAATCCACAGCTGGCTCTCTGAGCTCAGCTTCACCCTCTGGTTCCCAGGACGATATCCATCCACATGGTACGGTCTGGAATCAATTAGTACGGTCCGGGGGAAAGTGAACACATCTGCACTCCCACTGCATTACTCTGCTCTGAACCCACCGGCCCACTGCTCATTTCCTCAGCAGTTATGAAGCAAAAGCTCAATCAGGAAGACTGCTTCTACACACACTGTCTCTAGTTTTAGAGACAGGAGATTTTCCCATGCTGTCAGCTGTCATTTCCTGCTTCTGCGGTTCACGTTTAACCAATCAGATCTCTCCACATGTTCTGAGAACCAATCATCATGCTGCTGCTAGATTTTATGGAGTCTTATGGCCAAAGCCTTTCTATAAATTCTGGACTCTTACGTAATTTCAATCATGCAACAAAATCCTGATTGGATTCATATTTAGTTGTAGTCTTTGTGTTTTGGCAAAAATAGCCTTTAAATGTAGTCAGATTTTAGTCACATTGATTAAATTTAGTAAATTATTTACTGACTAAAATAGCCTATGATTTTAGTCAACGAAAGTCATTTCGTTATAGTCAACTAAAATACGTTTGTGTACTTTTACTTGAATACCTTCCTATTGATTAGCTTCTCTTAGGTTCCCACCATATCTTTTATAACTGTTTATCTTTTATTTACTGTTTTTTATATGTTTATTGTCCTTTTCCATTCAAATGAGCATGTACAATTTATGTACATTTTACATTTTAATTTACTCAGTAAGTAAACTCACACTGGACGGCAAAAGGAAGCGTTGTTTGCTGCTACAGTATTAGCAGGTTCTTAAAATCTGAAAAAAACATCTGCACACTGTCTACATTTAGAAAGCAATGTTTCGGTCACACCTTCATCAGGCATCCAGGTTCTTACTGTATCCTTTATGACCGTGTTTCTCAACCTTTTTCATATCAAGGACCCTAATTTAGTCCACATTAGAGCCACAGACCCCCATTTGATGAGATTTTGTCTCTCACACCCAAATCTGAGAATATTTTGTCCAGAATTCCATGACTATCTGTATTGTAGGTAGATCAAAACAGTCATTCTTCTACAATCTTTTATTAATTAATTATCAGCGCAGCTCTGTCAGTCCGGCTCCGTCAGTCCGGCTCCGTCAGTCCGGCTCCGTCAGTGCTGCTCCGTCAGTCCGGCTCTGTCAGTCCGGCTCTGTCAGTGCTGCTCCGTCAGTGCACTCTGTCAGTGCACTCTGTCAGTGCACTCTGTCAGTGCGGCTCTGTCAGTGCTGCTCTGTCAGTCCGGCTCTGTCAGTCCGGCTCTGTCAGTCCGGCTCTGTCAGTGCGGCTCTGTCAGTCCGGCTCTGTCAGTGCGCTCTGTCAGTCCGGCTCCGTCAGTCCGGCTCCGTCAGTGCGGCTCCGTCAGTGCGGCTCCGTCAGTGCGGCTCCGTCAGTGCGGCTCCGTCAGTGCGGCTCCGTCAGTCCGGCTCTGTCAGTGCGGCTCCGTCAGTGCGGCTCTGTCAGTGCTGCTCTGTCAGTGCGCTCTGTCAGTCCGGCTCTGTCAGTCCGGCTCTGTCAGTCCGGCTCTGTCAGTCCGGCTCTGTCAGTCCGGCTCTGTCAGTGTGGCTCTGCTCTGTACCTTGTTGGCAGTGTGTAGGCGCTGCGGCGATGCCGTACAGCCGGGAGCGTTTCTGCGGCAGGAACTCGTCCGCCTCTCTCTCCGTCTGGCGGTCCACAGCGATCACCGCCTCCCTGCGCAAACCAAACACACAGAGACCGTCCAAACATTTAGCGGAGACCACACACCGGTGTTTGATCCATGTCAAATTAACGCTGCTGTTAAACCCATTTAGACTTTTACATGACAGTCAGACTCAAACAAAAGCTCTCTAAATAGCAGCGCAGTACTGTTTATTTAAACGGACTCTCAGGCTCACAGCTCCTTCATTTAAATGGTAACCAAACTTACTGGAGTTACACTGTAGTTTTGGGTTGTTGATCCTGACACACTTTTAACCTTTCCTGACACGGAAAGGTTAAAATGAATATCACTAAAATCTGCAGTTTGTTTGACCATTTACAATTAATGGAAGACATTAGTGCCCAGGAATCCACATTAAAAGGCAGTGGAAAAGAATCGGTTGCCAATGGGTCAGAGAAACATAAAATAGAAAAGGTGGGAAACCGTATAATGCACAAAATTATTACTTATTTGCTATAAATAGTGCTGAAAAATTACAAGCACACTACAAAGCAATAAATGAACACATATATAGGCTTGGTTGAGCAGCTGCTCAGTTGCAACGTGTTTCAGGCTTGGCGCTCTTCCTCATGCAGCATCGATGCCGCATTAGTATTTTTTCAGCACTATTTATAACAAATTAAGTTTCTGTTTTGTGCATTATACGGTTTCCCACCTTTTCTATTTTACGACATTAGTGCCAGCAGAGGTTGTATTGAAAGTCCTTTGTGTCTGGAAGCTGAATCTGAATTAAGAAAACTGAATTTAAAACTACAGGTAAAAGTTAAATTCAATAATATTTACAATCAAATTTCAAGCCACTGCACTGAAGTCTTGGGTCATTGATGCTGACACACTTGGAAAGCTTCAAATGAATAGAGCAAGAATTGGATGCTTTCTACATGGAAATTTTACAGATAGTAGCTAACAGTGTGAACAACAGAAACACTAGAGCTGCTGGAAAACTTAACGTGGCGATCTGGCAGTTGTATGTGTGAAGCAGCTTTAGAGACTAGACTAGATGAGGTCAAGGTCGTCAGCTCGTACCTCCTCCAGTCGGTGTAGTAGAGGTTCCTTCCAAAGGAAACCAGACCAAAGGGATACTGGATCCCCTCCACCACCTGCCGCCGCAGCCTGCGGTTCGGATCCATGCACTCCACTTTACGAGTTCCTGCAGAGAGATCAATACATCCTGATCAGTGAGGAAAGCTTGTCTGATTCCCCTCCGGACGGCTGGTTCATCAGTGAGTTTCACTAACTGTAAAATAATTTAATTACGCTAGGTTTCAGTGGAGGGTTTTAGTGTCTAAATGCTGTTTCAGAGGCACCCTGACAAGAAGAAAACTCTGGGAGAAACACTAAATCTGTATAATGTTTTGGCATGTAAATGGTCAAATTTAAAGAAATGGAATATCCGTAGAAAATATTGTCTGTTGGTGAAAAAATATCAGTATCGGCCTATATCAGTCGAACCCGATCACTCAGTACCAACTCTTCCAATCTGAGCTTGTAACCCTGTTTTGTTATTGTCCAAATCCATCTGCAGCTCCATGTTTCGTCCTCGGAGCGGCAGGTCTCACCTGCGTCGGCCCAGCACAGCAGCTGGTTGTCGGGGTCGTAGGTCAGAGCGTTGGGCAGCCCCAGGTCGTCCTTCACCAGCACCGTCCGCTCTGTTCCGTCCATGTTGGACATCTCAATTTTAGGCCCGTCTCTGTTCCAGTCCGTCCAGTACAACCGCCTGCAGGACACAAAGTTAGGATTACTACTATTACTAAAACTACTACTACTACTACTACTACTGCTGCTGCTGCTGCTGCTACTACTAGTACTACTACTACTACTGGTTCTACTACTAATCTGGTTCCTCCTGTCGGACTCTTACCCGAACGCCGGGTTGGTGACGATGGCTCGGGGGTTGACCAGCTCGGTGTCGAACAGGACGCGGCGCTGGCTGCCGTCCAGCTTGGCGACCTCCACCGTGTCGCGCATGGAGTCGGTCCAAAAGACGAGGCGCGACACGTGGTCGATGGCCACGCCCTCTGGGCTCTCCAGCTCTGAGGACAGAGGACACACACAGACAGATCAGACGGTTGAGAATCTGATCCTTCATTCATCCTGTATTGATAACCAGCGAGGCTGGTGGGGATTGACTTCAGAATTTACCATCGACCCCAGTGGCTCAGATCTGGGTGTGGAGTGTGTGTGTGTGTGTGTGTGTACCTGTAGTGATGACTGGGATGGTGTCTCCTCCGCTCAGACTGGCCTTGCTGATCGCCGGCCCGGTGATGTCGGTCCAGTAAACCATCTTCTCCACGCAGTCGTACGCCACCGCGATCACCACCCTGTCCTGAACACACAGGAAGAGACACGCAGTTAAAGCTGCAATAAGCAACATTTTCCGACCACTAGAGGGCGACAGAAACCGCAACACATTTGTAAATAACACACAGCAAAGCCACTGCACTATGGAGGCCTACCAAGGTCAAACAAAGCAAAGCAGCGTGCATAAATGCTAACAGCTAAGCTAAACGTACCTACAGAGAAGTGTCACCGTTACCAGTCTCTCTTTGACAGATCTTTCTCCTGCTGAAGGTCACATGTCCCACAATGACAAGTGAAGAGGCAGGTAGCAAGTTTACTAGTTTAACAAGTTCACTAGTTTAACAAGTTTACTAGTTTAACAGTTTTCTCGCTCGCTTAATCAATTCCAGGGGGAGAGCGCCGCTTTTAAACAGCGAGGGAGGAGACAAGCTAGTTTTAAAAAAATGAAAAGCTGCTGAATGGAGCGGGAGGAGCTTCGAGTCGGTCCGGGTTTTGACAATAAGCTTTAGAAAAGAGGTCAAAACAGCAACACAGCTGGATATTGGTTTATATCATTATGTCTCAATGAAATCTACACATAGCACACATTAGCTTCAGGTTTGGTTAGAAGGTCTGATGTCGCTTAAGGCGATGGACCGGAGCTCAGCGGCGCTCGCTCAGCTGAGACGTCAGTCGCTTTCAAAGAGTCTCTTGTCTGTGGTGAGAGAACGCCGACGGAGGCGGGAGACCTTTGGGTTCTTTTCATCTGCAGAACATTCAGCCTGTTGTATTACACAGGATTAAAAAAAATGGGAGAAATTCATGGATGCGGTTGTGCGGATGGTTGTCTGGATGGTTTTTCTGTCGTGAGAAGAAAAGACTTTGGAGGAGTTTTGACGCTGAACTCTGCTGAGGAACAGTCAGAGGATTGTTTCAGAGGAATCAGCCTGAAGTGGTTCCCCCAAATTCACTATGAGGCCTGAAGAGACAACTGACACTGTGTGTGTGTGTGTGTGTGTGTGTGTGTGTGTGCGTGTGTGTGTTGTATTACCTCACTTTGGACAATTTGAGGACATTTGGTCCTCACAAGGAAAATTCAAAGTGAGGGTATTTTGGATGTTCCTCACTTCTACAAGAGGCTCATTTAGGGTTCGGACTTGAGTTTACAGTTATAGGAAAACACAGGTGTAATTTTAGTTTTTTCTTATTGCAATTATTTGTCATGGAAAGTCTAAACCCAGCAATGTATTTCCACAGTCAGAAGCTCCTCCTGTCTGTTCTACTGCAAACCCATTGATCCTCTGTTCTGCATTTCTTTATTAGTTGAGGTAATTCTGATGTTTTGAAGCTGCAATGAAAAAACGAAGTCTCTGGCCAGTATTTCATGGCTTAGTGACGCGAGGAGAACACAACATCCAGCAAAATATGTTGTTAGCAAAATATGTAATAACTTTATAATTTCTACTGACATTATTTCACCCTTTTTAAGAACAGAACGACTGGCAAACAGGATCCAAAAATCCCATTCATATCGCCAGAGGTGAAATGATGACACTTGAGGACAATAACACAACACACACATGCAGGAAAGGTCCCCTAAAACCCTCAAGGGGCTCGCTAGTGGTGTGTGTGTGTGTGTGTGTGTTAGAGGTGTGTGTGTGTGTGTGTGTGTGTTAGAGGTGTGTGTGTGTGTTAGAGGTGATTCTCCTCACAGGAATGTGCAGCAGAGCCTTGGCCTCGTCCTTCTTCATGCCGGTTGCGTCCAGAGGAAGCAGCTCGATCTTCCCGCTCTGGGCGAACAGCAGGTGCGTTCCCGGGGCGGCGGGGCTGACGTCCGGCCGGGGGGTCGGCCCCACCGGGGGCGGGGTCACCGCCTGGTCGATACCTGGGAGGGAGGGTCATGTTAATGTGCTGTTCATGTACAGTAGATTTGAGTTTTGTATGAACTCCCAAAAGCTTGAAACGCAAAAGGGTTTACCTGTAAGCTCAGTCATAATTTGAGCACATTTTTACATGAAGAATTTGGCTGACGCTTTTATCCAGTGAAATTCCTATTTTAATTGTAATGTACGTATCATTATAAGAAAGAAATTATAAGATCTCAAAGTGCTACAGAGTAAAAAATAAGTGCATAAAAATAGATAAAACCAACAACAAAGATCCATTAAATGCAACACAAAGGAAAGGCCTTACTAAAATGGAAAGTTTATAGACAAACGCATAAAAACAAAGAAACAAAAACAACACAAAGTTAAGGAAAGGCTCTGTTTCATTAGAGGGAAGTCTCACAGCCGGTGACTCACAGGTGGGCGGCCCGCTGCTGGGTCCGGTGCGGGTGTTGGGGACCTCCTGCCCGGCGGCGTCCACGCACCAGCACTGCCCGATGCTGCCGTGGCACTGCGTGGGCTCGAAGGCGCCGTACCGGTCGCACTGCGGGACGTACTGACCGACGGCCGGGCGCGGCCGGAAGAAGGAGAAGAGGCCGGTGGAGGAGGAGGCGGCCTGGGCGCTCTCCCTCTGACGCTCACACTGAGTCTTCTCCCGCTCTGCACAGACAGGGAGAGACGGGGAGAGACACCGACATGATGAGGAACTCCCAGAAAACAACAACCAGCAGAGGTGAGACCAGGTCAACTTTGCGTCCCAAATCAACTTTGAAACATTGGTTATTAAATCCTTTATGTGGAGATGAGTTGTGTTGAGATGTGTGTGGTTGTACAGGCAGACGACCAGCCACAGTCAAACTTTAAAAGCTTTTAGCTGCTGGCTGGAGGTAATCTCACACAGACCGGGCCTGCTGGGTATTTTTAAATCCTTTTTCTGGTTTGTCTCAGCCCGCTCAGGGACCAGCTGAGGGATTTTGGTTTTACTACACAGGATGAGGCACTGATTGGCAAAACAGTTTAGACCATCACAGAAAATCAAATTGTCATTCATTTATGTATGTGACAGCCCACCTGACGCTATCCGCAAACCACATCCATCTGGGACTGGCAGTTTAAACCAAATGATAAGAATTAGCAACTTCTATTCAACACAGGTTTGATTTCATATTACATTGAATTTCCTCGCCTCTGAACAGGAGGATATTGTACGTGGCAGCTCTAGATATACAACATATCTGTGAGCTACGGGGAAAAACCAGATGAAAGACGAGCAGCTCTTCTTCTCTGCGGTTCAACCTGCTGCAGGAGCCACAGTCCCACTGAGACTCTTCTCCTCCAGGCTTTCTGAGCCGCAAACCACTAACCAGCCAGAACAATACAGTCCAGACAGCAGCAGGCTCCTCAGAGCCACGTCTGCTCTCAACAATCAACAAAGACGTAAAGAAAAAACACAAAAAGTAAGACCCTCCGCTCCGAGGGGCGAAGATCAAAGCGTCCGACGGACCGGCGAGACGAACGGAAACGGAATTGTGCGTCGGTTACAGTAGAGACGCTGTGACAAGTTTTGACAAGGGGACAACAAATGATGCCTTTTTGAGGCGAGCAGGTCGTAAAAAAGGATGAAAATATGAGAAAACTGCAGAGCAGAGGAGAGGACTGTAATTAGCTTCGGCTCAAAGCTCCTGACACCTGGAAGAGCAGCAGAGACTCAACAGTTTGGGACGAAGCCAAACCACAAAGACCAGGATGATGATCTGCAGGAAAACAACAAGCGGCAAGGAAACCAGGAGCAGAGGCACTCAGACACTCTGAGACACTCTGAGACACTCTGAGACTCTCTGAGACTCACTGAGACACTCTGAGACACTCTGAGACACTCTGAGACACACTGAGACACTCTGACACTCACTGAGACACTCTGAGACTCTCTGAGACACTCTGAGACACTCTGAGACTCACTGAGACACACTGAGACTCACTGGGACTCACTGGGACTCACTGGGACTCACTGGGACTCACTGGGACTCACTGGGACTCACTGGGACTCACTGGGACTCACTGGGACTCACTGGGACTCTCTGAGACACTCTGAGACACTCTGAGACACACTGAGACTCACTGAGACTCACTGAGACTCACTGAGACTCACTGAGACTCACTGAGACACTCTGAGACACTCTGAGACACTCTGAGACACTCTGAGACTCTCTGAGACACTCTGAGACTCTCCGAGACTCTCCGAGACTCTCCGAGACACTCTGAGACACTCTGAGACACTCTGAGACACTCTGAGACTCTCTGAGACTCTCTGAGACTCTCTGAGACTCTCTGAGACACTCTGAGACACTCTGAGACACACTGAGACACTCTGAGACTCTCTGAGACACACTGAGACACACTGAGACTCTCTGAGACACACTGAGACACTCTGAGACTCTCTGAGACACTCTGAGACACTCTGAGACACACACAGTCCATACTCTTCTCTCCTCCAGTCTCTCTGTCTGTAGGTTTTCTCTGCAGTCGGACCTCATTCTGCTGTCTGTGCTGCGTTCACAGCCATGGACAATCGTAGGATTTTACAGCTCTCTGGTGTGTTTAACCAGAGCGAACGCGAACGCAGCAGACTCCATGTAAACAGCTGATGATGTCAGTATATAAATCTGTCAGTGCTCATACAGTCCAGCTGTGAGAAGCGGCTCAGACTCGTCAGGTTCCCTACTGAGATTCTGGCTCCGTTCACACTGCAGCTGAAAGTTTACCAAGTCTGAAATTCTCTTTTGCCCTCACATGTGACTCAGGTCTGATGTTTTCTCATCAGTGTAAATAGAAGAAAGCTGCATGGAGTCGAGTTGTTCAGTGTGGACCTGGATCACACAGGCTCTGTTCACACCACAGGTCTTCATGCTAAATTCTGCTCATATCTGACAGTGACACGTGTGCAGAGTAACAATATCAAAACGTCACATCTGGTTTTGTCCCCTTGCTTCTCCTGCTTGTTTCAACACATTTCAGTTACAGTATGATCCTTCCAGTTTTGACTGAATTGAGGCGTCTCTACAAACACCAGTCAAGTCGTTTTTATCTCTTTCTTTCCATTTGTTGGTCCCGTTGTCCTCCATGTTAACGCTGCTCAGAAAAGCTGACTAAATTCTGATAATTGTCTCAGGTGAATGATGTAGGATTTACTTATTGTCATGGCAATGCTGACAAACTCCGATTTGAGCATTCAAATACAAGTCGCATGTAGGTTTCATACCTTAGGATCTGATTTTGGTTAGGTTTCTGCTGTTCATATTGATCAGTAAACTCAAAAATCTGAGTCACATGGGAATAAAATAGAATCGGGAAACTTTCAGCTGCAGTGTGAATGAAGTCATGGATATGTGCTACAAAACTGGATCCAAAGTCATGAGACCGACATGCAGCTTGATGATGTACAATATGGGATGTGGATGTATGTGATGTGTATGATGTAGTACGGTATATGATGGCATGTGAAGCCCTTTGACAGTGATAAAGGGCGATGTAACTAAACAAGAATGGAACTTGTTTTTGAACACTCAAATCAGAATTTGCCAGCGTTGCCATGACAACAAGTGAAACTGACATCACTGACCTGAGACAGTTGTCAAGATTTTGTCTAAGCAGCGTTAGTATGAAGGAAAAGAAGACGTGACAATGGAAAGAAAGCCAAGCAGACGACTTGACGCCTCAAGTTATCAAAACTCAAAGGCTTGTACTGCAACTGAAGAACAAAAACAGATGTGTCTTTCGCTTTCAACGTCGCTGTCAGTTCATATTATTATGGGATGTGGGTTACATCCTGCAACAGATATGAACAGTCGTCCAAAAAGAGCAGCAACTCAGCACTGAGCCTGAAGTCCTGCAGTGTGAGCGGAGCCTTTCCGCTGTGCGTCATCCAAGTGTTTGTTGAGTCTGAAGCGAAGTCTGCTCCGACAGAGTTTACACTTCTGATCGCTCACCAACATCCTTCAGTCACCGCTCTGTTCATTCATCTGATTTATTTACACATCGCCTTGTATGGCCTTGAGTTGGACATTTTACAGAGAGGAATGTTTACACCAGAGAGAATGTATGCAGCTTTAATTTGCCTCTGAAATCTCAATAAAACAGAACATCCAGTCTGTTCTGCCTCCCACTCGTCTTCCTGAAACCTAAAGCCGTCCAAACCTCTGGAGAGCTGCTGTTAAAGCTGAATGTATATCAAGAGATGGAAAAAAAACCTTTAAATGAGTTTTACAGCAAAGAAACAGAGGTTGTTTCAACATACAAGTCGAACTTTTCCAGAAACCTGCAGCTATATTGCCGCAAGTTTACTGCAACAAAAATTTCACCTGCAAGTTGGTTGAAATTAAATTTGTAGCAATCTTCTTTCCTTTATCACCAGAGGTTTGCTGCTTATTTAGCAGAATACTGTCAGACTGATGGAAACATTTGTTTTTAAAGTCACACTGAAATTAAAAATGACTTTTTTTTGTGCTCATTCTAATGATCGTACTATACACCTATTTCATAATTTATGCCACAAAAAAAAGAGAAGTAATGTATTTTCTTGTATTTTTAATTCAAAATCTAATCTCTACTTCCTGGAAGAGAACAGAAAATCTTAAGTTGTGACATCATCGTGTACCAGGACATGACATAAAACTACCAACCAATAAAACCATCACAGATTTTTGAACAGTCCCGCCCCTCCGCCCCTCCGATCCAATCAAATTGCCTTTCTCTGCCATTGGTTTAGACTTTTGAATGATCCCTCCCTGCGTTACGTCAGCTGAGCTTCACACTCTCTTCCATCAGCGCTCAGTTTCACACTCACACAGTTTTCAGTTTTCTAAGCAGGTTTCCTACCTGGAGACGTAGCGCTGCACTGGAAGCCATCGCCGTGGAAACCGGGACGACACTGACAGGTGAAGGAGCCCTGGGTGTTGGAGCAGACGGTCTCCCGGTGACATCGCTCCTGCTGACACTCATCTACATCTGAAGACACACAGGAAGATAAAGACACAACACAAACCAAAAAATCCAGTTTCTCAGGAATTCTTTTTTACCACCTTCTGGTAAAAAGACGTTAATATGGAAGATTTTTCCAATATTATTTTGAATTTATTCAGAGAGCAACAAACTTTTGATGTTACTGCATGTTTGCGTTGACTTGTAAACAATGAGATTAGAGAGAAAGCGAGATACAGAGAAAGAGAGAGAGAGAGCAAGAGAGAGAGCGCGCAGAGCAATTAGGGGCTGAGCGAATCAATGCGCTACACGCAGTTCTACAATTAAATAGTGGAAAAAATATATATATAGTGGTGGTCAGTGCTGATATTGTGGCGGGCCGCCACAAAGTTTTCTATGTGTGGGAAACCCTGGTGGACCCTGGTAGAACGAACAGGTACGGGAGGGGTAACTTAGAGCGAGGGGAGATTGTCCACTAGTTAATCAATCGCGGATGGCGTCGTTCTCTCGGACGGATATAAAAATAAAAATAAAAAATGCTAAAATGGGTCGCCAAATATACTTTGGTTAATATACCTGGGCGCCCCGCTCAAGTAAAGTATGTGTGGGAAACACTGAGTATGATGCCCACACACCATAGTCAACTTTAATCAAATAAAACGTAATTTCCCAACAACAAAATTGTGGCTAGTGAAAATGCTGAGTGGCTAGTAACTTTGGAAAACCACTAGCCACAGTGGCTGGTGAGCAAAAAAGTTAATGTCAAGCCCTGCTTGTAAATTACTTTAGCTTGTGACAAAATCACTTTAAATCAATATTTGGCGTCTAATGATTAATGTGTTTGGTAAGCAGCTGTGTGTTGCAGTGTTGATTCACTCTGTTGGGGCTTATTCTGCCATAATGACCGGCTGCTGTACATCCTACCTTACATACACACATATATCTATATATATCTATAGTATATAAATGCATTGTGCAGAAATGTTATGTTGTATGACATGTATATATTTATATAAATATGTGCCTGTGTTTCTGTATATTCATATATAGTAATTCTAATCTGTATATATGATATGTGGTGTATATATGTACTGTATGTATCTATATATGGTGTCTAATATACTGTATACAGCGTATTCATACACAGTGAGCATGTTGAATGTTTTGTATATACAGAGAACATTGCTCCAGATCCCAGGGATATTTGATACTCTGAGGCTGTAAATCCTCTCTGCTGGAGCAAAACAATAAAAAGTCGATCACAAAAAAAAAGGAATGCAGGAACAATGCTTATTTTCTCCGTCTGCTGCCATGTACTTCTGGAGTCACATGACGGTGTTTAACAGCTCTCCAGGGCCCAGAGGCCATAAAACACATGAGCAGGGAAACTTTCAGCTCAAGTGAGATAAACACAGAAATTACATGATATATAATGTTGCTATTGCACAATCCAGCTTCAGTATCACAGGACGGCATCTTCAGCCACGCTGTTTTCCCTCTACAGTGAGAGGAAGGTTCCTCTAATCCGCCCGGGCGGTGTGGACATTCCTCGGCTCAGAGGCTCGGAGGCTCGCCAGCAGGCCGGACGGACGGACGAGCAGCAGAAAGAAGCAGCAGGCTGGATGGATGTATATGCGGAGCGAGCGATGAGCCGCACAGCTGTGAGGCTGCGCTCTGCATTTCCTGTCCAGGTGGGAGCGTTTCCTGTCCCGAGCCACAGCGCTGAGGTATTAAGTTACAGAGAAGAAGAGGAACGGTCTTCTTCTCTTGTTTCTATGGCAGCAAACTGACAGGGAAAAACTCTCTACTGGTATCATGACTGTTACCTGAATGTCTCTGTCTGCACTCTTCAATGTGCCAAATGTCTGATAAAATGTATTGATGCTTCTGTGCAAAATGAAATTAATTTGATTTAATATATTGAATACAAAATATCAGCTATTTACTTTTAGTTTTGCACACATTCCTCGAAGGCAGAAATAATAATTGGTGTAAATTTGTTTTGTGGCAATCGTGACAAACTTATTGAACTTATTACTGGAAGTTTGCTGCAGTAATTGTCAAACTTATGACAACATTTTTAAACCTTTTATTTCTCCAGGGAAAGCTGAATGAGCTCTCATGCTCTTTTCCAGCACCGTCCTGCTTCACGTTCACACAGCTGCAGAAGAAGAAAGAGTTTCAAGCCGCTCTTCAAGCACAAAATGACAAGACCTTCAAAAGAACATGTGACACCAACTGTAAGACACTTTGGCCTGATGTGTCCTTCAGCTGGGAGGAAAACACCAGACTGCAGGAGGAACAATGTTATTTAGTTACAGACAGACAGATACAGACAGTCATAACACTGAAGAGCAGCTATCTGTCTGAGCCCAAGGCCTGCCGACGCTCCACACAGACTAAACTCTTCACACACTGATACAGACAGGACAGTAAACTCTCGTGACTCTCACCCCGGCAGACTCGCCCGTCACCCAGGAAGCCCGGCAGGCAGGAGCAGATGTAGGCGGAGCCTCCGGTGTAGCTGCAGCGAGCGCGCTCAGGAACGTCGCAGTCATGGCTTCCCCTCTGACAGTGATCCACCGGACGGTTCTCCTCTGAGGAGACAGACAGGAGGACAGGCTGTTAGACTGAAGTCAGACCGGAGGACAGGCTGTTAGACTGAAGTCAGACCGGAGGACAGACTGTTAGACTGAGGTCAGACCGGAGGACAGACTGTTAGACTGAAGTCAGACAGGAGGACAGGCTGTTAGACTGAAGTCAGACTGTTAGACTGAGGTCAGACAGGAGGACAGACTGTTAGACTGAGGTCAGACAGGAGGACAGGCTGCTGGACTGAGGTCAGACAGGAGGACAGGCTGTTGGACTGAGGTCAGACAGGAGGACAGGCTGTTGGACTGAGGTCAGACAGGAGGACAGGCTGTTGGACTGAGGTCAGACAGGAGGACAGGCTGTTGGACTGAGGTCAGACAGGAGGACAGGCTGTTAGACTGAGGTGAGACAGGAGGACAGGCTGAGAGCATCACTAACAGACAGAGCAAGAGGTCAAAGGGCACCAGGAGCGTTACATCATTCTGGTCGCTATGCAACACAAAGCTTGACAGCCACTTGCAAGTTATCTAATTAGTGTTAAACACATTTTATACACTACCAGTCAAAAGTTTGCCCACACCACATTTTTCTTTATTTTTACTATTTTCCACATTTTAGAATAACAGTAAAGACTCAGAACTATGAAATAACACAAATGGCATTATGCAGCGACCAAAAAAGTGTTAAACAAATCAAAACTATCTTATATTTAAGATTCTTTGAAAAAGACATTCATACATAGAATCAACTTCATCAATCAACTTCACTATTTATATTTGTCTAATTAACTAATTTCAAGCATTTAAGCAGAAGACTTTAGATCAAAATGGCTTTAAGAGAATGAAGAACGTTTGACTGGTAGTGTAGTCGAACGTAACATAAACGTGATGTAAAGTCTGAATGTAAACAATGCAAAAAAATGTGCGACTCCACGTAGACTCGACGTTAAGATTCTTGGGCAGGTACGCAACACCTACGCAGAAACCCTTTTCAACACCAAATACACGTCAAATAGCATCAGATTACGTGCCGAGACGCTATTTTCATTAAAGTATAAAAAGTGCTTTAGTTAGCTAACCTGATGTAACGAAGGGGTTAACATTGTTGAAAATAAAAACGAACTAGAAATAACCGTCTCGCGGTTGTATGCCTCCGCCAATAAACTTTGTTTTATCATTGCAAGGACAGTCTTTATTTATTGAACATATATAAGTGATTATTAGGTCAACTTAAAGGATTTTGGTGTCTGCAAAAGTAAGTGACAGCACTTCCACCGTTTTTGTAGAATGACCCAAGATCATTTTCTCAGCTGCAGTGGTAAGCAAAACATTATGATGTCACAGTGAAGTTGACCTTTGAACTTTTGGATATAAAATGTCATCACTTCATTGTTTTATCCTATTAGACATTTGTGTGAAATTTTGTCATAATTAGCGTATGAATTCTTGAGTTATGGCCAAAAACATCTTTTGTGAGGTCACAGTGACCTTGACCTTTGACCACCAAATTCTAATCAGTTCATCCTTGAGTCCAAGTGGACGTTTGTGCCAGATGTAATGAAATTCCCTCCAGGCGTTCCTGAGATATCGCGTTCATGAGAATGGGATGGACGTGAGGTCACAGTGACCTTGACCTTTGACCTTTGACCACCAAAATCGAATCAGTTGATCCTTAAGTCCAAGTGGACGTTTGTGCCAGATGTAATGAAATTCCCTCAAGGCGTTCCTGAGATATCGCGTTCACGAGAATTGAACGGACGGATGGACGGACGGACGGACGGACTCCGGTCAAGGCTGTCGCCGGCGCGGAGGCATAAAAATGAAGAAGAGAAAGTTAGCAGTTGCTCTGCTTGCTGGTGAAGAAGAGGAAGAGGAGTTTGAACTGTTCTGAAGCGGAGGATGAAGATTCATGGTGTTCTGCTGGAGAACAGAGCAGCTGCAGTCTGATCATCTCGTCCTCCACCTCAATAGCAAACATTTCAACACATTTCACGCTGACGTAATGTACAGCGCAGCTAAAGTAGAGACGTGTTTGAGTTGGAGGCCAGGACAGCGCTTCAACACACGACGCATCTTTTGCGAAAACACATTTTTTGCAGTTAATAGAGCTGAAACATCAGGCTCTGGAAGTAAATTACCCATTCATTTTTCCCATAACGGTGTAAGATCCACTCATCGTGAACTATCAGAGTGTGAAACGACTCTAGATGTTGCTGTAGAAGAACTTCACTGTTAAGAAATCCTGTTTTATTCCTGAGTTCCTTGTGAAATACGACACTGCCCACAAGCTTCAGCGAATTCCCACCAATCGGAGACGTCGCTGTTACCATGGAAACATAAAACGCTCCAAAGTTGCGTGTGGTTGGCAGCCAGACCAGAGCGAAGCGAAGTGACGTTCACTCCACCAACCAACAAACGCCACCAAGACGCATTCCTGTACATTCATTCTACTTGTCAAACAAAGCCATTCTGATTGTAGTCTATATAACCAGCTGCACAACATGGACACAGGAACTCAGACCGGCCGACCGCGTCCAACAAAGAACAATGTCATGCTTAGACGTAATCTCCAACGCCCAAACACACCGCTGGCACGTCTCCATGTACAGTACAAAACCTGTATTGTTTATTTCCGTCTGCGGCTCTCAGAACATCTGTATGTGCAACAGGGGATTCTCCAAACAAAGTAACACACACACACACACACACACTCCGCCCACCCACACAGCTGTGAACACACACACACACACACACACACACACACACACACACACACACGTTTGGACGTACCGACGCAGGTCTTGCCGTCGCTGGCGAACACGAAGCGGTCCACACACTCGCAGCGGAAGGTTCCCGGCTGGTTGTTGCAGATGGAGTTGGACCCGCAGATCTGAGGCGTCTCCCGGCACTCGTCAATATCTGCCAATAACAGAGCAGGAGGGAAGTGATGTATAGATAATATATTACCCTCCAGCCAATAAACTGACTGACATGCTGGGAAAACTATACTATAAATGTAAACATATGATTTTCCAGCTGTGCGGTCACAGCAGGGACGGAGTGGAGGGACTTATCCGTCTTTTTCAGCTGATGATATGACATTCAGTGTAAACATCATAGTAACTAGTATCAAGGACTAGTATCAGGACACTTGTAAAGAAATAAAAGCACACAAATTAGTGCTTTTCTGAAAAAATAATTGACTTTTGTAACGTAATGGTCTTATTTTCCTTTACCCACTAATGCAACATTTTGATAGGATTCCACAGAAGTATGCATGAATGTTTTACTATCTTTAAACTCTACTATATTATTATTATTATTAGTAGTAGTAGCAGTAGTAATCTTAGTATCCTGGGTTCAGTGGAGAGTTTTAGTGTCCCACGATGGTCTGAATTCTGTTTCAGAGGCTTTTCCACCCTGATGAGAAGAAAACTCTGGGGGAAACACTGAATACTGATAATTTTGTGGACATTTTTGGTATGAAATTAGTCAAATTTAAAGATCCAGAGTATCAGCACAAAATATCAGTCCAAAATTATTCACATCAGCCTTCAAAAACTCATATCGGTCAAACCCTACTGTCCCACATGGAATATAACAACATTTTGTTCTCTAACACCCCTAAAGACCCAGACAGGGTTTGGGCCTGCAGGCGGTCTTCATGTCTTCATGTCTCACCGTAGCAGGAGCGTCCGTCCCCGGCAAAGCCGTCGGTGCACTGGCAGCTGAACTGCAGGCCGTCTCCCGCTCTGCACACGGCGTTGTTGTCACAGCCGTGCCGGCCGGTGAAACACGGGTTCTGCTCCGGAGGCCCGCCTGCAGGAACATCAGCTCATCAACATCTGATTTATTTACATACTTAGGTAGGTAAGTAAGAGGTAAGTTACATACTAAGAGGTAAGTTACATACTAAGAGGTAAGTTAGAGGACTGAGACTCTCGTTTTCAGGCGTCTCGGTGCCGTTATTTTTCGTAGATCGCAAATCTCTGCTTGGTGCAGCGATAATTTGTGTGCGTCGCAAGCTGTTGGAAATAAAGGGTTTCAGGTTTTAGGGGAGGAGCTATTGCATCATCTTATGTGAAAGCTGCTGCAGGTGTCCAGCGACAGTCAATGATTTTGACGGGCAGTAAAATCCTTCACTTCACCTCTGCAGGGCGCTGAGGAGAACAAGTAATCCACAGACGGCTCAACAGGAGAGTTAAGTGGTTCAACACTTCAGTCGGTCGCCTCTCCTTCCCATCAGACAGCTGCTTGTTAGGCGGCCATGTTGGAAGTCCCTGGTTCCTCCTGACAGGAAACCGGGCCCAGATGTTCCACTTTCTGCCAATAAACCCCAGCTGAGTCAAGTTTGTTTGGATAGCATGCCCCCTAAACAACCCCCCCACCTCCACATCTACCTTTAACCCCCTTTCTTCCCCTCCTGGTGCCCCTCCCCCTCCCTTCACCCCCCCGCAGGCTCAGCGCTAACCTTCACCCCCTGCCCGTCTGCAGGCAGCTGAGGAAATACAACCAGGCTAGAGTTACTGTTTATCTTCCTCTGATGTCAAACTGCAGACACCAAACAGCACTAAAGTGTTTGAGGCGTGTTTCAGTGCATTCCTCTGGGTAATAACACACACACACACACACACACACACACACACACACACACACTCAGTCCGACCAGGAGCCGCGTCGCTTCGCTCTGGACGGATCTGAGCAGCCGGAGCGCTTACAGTCAAAGTCAATCCACATTACATGGAGTGTAAATGTTCTACAGCAGTGATTCTAAACCTTTTTTATATCATGGACCCCTAATTTAGTCCACATTAGAGCCACAGACCCCCATTTGATGTGATCCAAATCTGAGAATAGTTTTATTGTCAGATATGATTTTGATCCAGAATTCCATGACTGTCTGTATTGTAGGTAGAGAGATAACAGAGAAACTATGATCAGAACAGTCATTCTTCTATATTCTCTAACTGTGTTAACTTCTTGTAAATGAAATAATGGTGAAGTTTAACAATTTATCAGTTTGCTGGGGACCCCCTGGAACCCCCTCAAGGACCCCTGGAGGTCCCCGGACCCCACGTTGAGAACCACTGTTCTACACAACCAACTGTCCTGATCTGTGAACAAACACAACGCTCCAACTTACACTCTTTCATTCATAGAAACACTAAAAACTCATAGAATAGACCGACGTGTCTCAGTTCGCTCCACTGTTTTCACTTGCTGAAAGGATTCAATGATAAACGAGCTAAAACCAATCAGTCTATAAATCTATGAGTTATCAGTCAAACCTAATCTTTTATGGACTATAATTTTATATTTTGCCAGCACCTAGTCATCTTGCCTTAAAGAGCTGCTGCTTACCCTAAAAGAATTTCAAGGGTTTTGTCTGGTTTCATTAATTTCAGTGGAGAATTTTAGTGTCCCACGATGGTCTAAATGTTTCAGAGGCTTTTCCACCCTGAAGAGAAGAAAAATCTGTAGAAAACACTGGATACTAGTAGTTTTTTGGGCATAAAATGGTCAAAATTAAAGATATTGAATATTGGCACAAAGAAATAGCTAAATATCAATAGAAAAAATATGATATTATGAGCGGATTTCCATGAAATTTGGCGGACAGATCGGCTTTGATTTTGGTGTTGATCTAGATCTGGGATTTCTGCCATGTGACGATTATCGTTTTTTACCCAGAACTATAAAACTAACAGAGACGGAGACTTGATTCCAAATACTAAGGGGAAGTTTGCAGAGTCAAGAAATCCATACAACTTAAAACTGAAGTGATAAAATGATGAGTGTGTAACAGCAAGTTGGAAAATTGTTCAGCGTTGGCGGTGGTTTGTTCTCTCCAAGGTCTTTCTGGTTCCTTCATTCATTCGTTCATTTACCGTAATTCCTCTAATATTGGCCCGGGCCTTTATTTACCTCAACTGCAGAGGGTACCAGGCCTTTATTGGAAGCAGGCTTATATTAGAGACAGGCCTTTATTTCTAATTCCCTCTGTTTGATAAGTATATTTGCTCATATTTTAGTACGAAGCCTCCTTGTTTTCTGATCTGCTTCTGTTGGGGTACGTTAGGTAGCCGTTTTTTTGTTACTGCAATGCATTATGATAATTACGGTAATCGACGATGGCATGCTCCAGAGACTTCCGCCGGCCGAGCCGTCTTGTGGCACTTGTACGTTACTACAAACTACAGTTACAAACAGGCAGCAGGAGTTTACCAGTATCCACCGTTGTTTGCATGTAAGCTGAAGCTAACTGAAGCTAACTGAACCTGGGCGCCGATGTGTTCCCGGTGATCCGGCCGAGATTTCGGCGGGCGTCCGGGGCTTGGATTGGGAGGATCAATGCGGGCCGTGGGCGCGGTGGAGAGGACAGCGGCGGAGAGAGGAGACGGACACGGTCCAGCCTTATACTGGTTTTGACCTAGTCTTGTTTCCTTTGTTTTTTTGTCTGTATTTGAGGCCGGCCTTTATTTGTTCATGTCGACGACGCCCCCGGTCATTATTTAATTGACTACAGGCCACTATTAGAGGAAATACGGTATTCAATCATTCATTCATTTTCTCTACCTGCTTCATACCTTTCAGGTTCGCAGGGCGCTGGAAACTATCCCAGCATGCATTGGGTGGGAGTGGGAGGCTGGGAAACACCCTGATCGCCAGTCCATCGCAGTTTCTCTGCATCAGGACTCATTTACTGTCATTTATTTCATTTCACTCGCTTGTTATATTGAATATGAATTTTGCGGTTTGGTAGCTTCTCCTTTGCACTGAGATTTGATTTCTTTTGTGTTTCTGTTGCATCTGTCTCAGTTTGTCATCCTGATTGTTTTCTATATTTTTTCTTTAAGAGTGAGAATGTTTATCAGCCTCTTGGGATTGTATTTCTTCAGTTTCAGTGTTTTATCGTGTGTGTGTGTGTCTCCTGAGGTCTCTGAACTCACTGTGCAGCGGGCCGATCTTGTTGCTCATGGCGAAGCGGATCAGCTGGTTCCCGGCGTCGTACATGACGAAGACCTGGTCCACGCTGAGCTGCTGGGTGGGCGGCGCCTGGCCGGCCTCGCCGTGCACGCAGCTCTGGAAGCTGATGGTCTGACGCCACTGGAAGCTGTGGCTCTGCACGCCGCCGTCCGGCAGGCTGACGGTGTAGTCGCGGCTGGAGGACGAGGTGATCACTGCAGGGAGGAGAGCAGGGTCATTACATCAGGTCAGGTCTGAAGTTACCAGCCGCCAAGCAACAAGCGCTGATTAAACCTGAGTCTTTGGCTGATAAATCAATAAAGGTCACTGCCATTGGCCACTAACTTTTAGAGAAGATACCATTTGAATTCTTTGCTTATATTCAGTCTTTGGTCTCGGTCTGCTCTCTAACTTTGTCCCTGCTGGCCACCGTACACTCTCTCTTACAGTGAGCCAATCAAAACCAAGCAAAACAATGGCTCTGTATCAAACAGGCTCCTGATTGGCTGCCTGTTACTCTACACAAAGTGGTAGCTTCTAAACTTCAGTTTCCTGTAACTTGGATATGAATATTTACTCTGATCATTGCTTTGGGCAAATTTCATATTGATATTTGCAAATGGAAAGGCAACAGACCCTCATTGGCTATTTTTATGTGATTTCTGAAAAACATGTATAGAAAAACTAAAAAAATGTATACAGTATGTCCATGTCTAATGTTCTCATATTTTGACACTGTTGAAGCCAATGCTATTGAACTCAGCTAACTTGATTGCTCTGTGTACATACAGTTACATATACATACATATATATACTGTATATGTAGTTCTTTTCCATTTGTTCTGTAATTTTTATACTTTTGGAAGTATTCGATATGTTACCTATCCTGTTATGTACATTTTCCTTCCTTTGTTAACTTCTGCTGTCTGGATGGTTAGTTGAAATTTAACATTATTTCCATGTGGAGACACACAGCAGCTGTGATGCC
The DNA here is from genome assembly GCF_048128805.1 of Centroberyx gerrardi. Classification (NCBI taxonomy): domain Eukaryota; kingdom Metazoa; phylum Chordata; class Actinopteri; order Beryciformes; family Berycidae; genus Centroberyx; species Centroberyx gerrardi. The sequence continues at coordinate 30,829,973 of NC_135999.1, forward strand.
ACCAGAAAGAAAAAATGAAAATGACGTGAGCAAGTTTTAAACTAAAACTGTAAATCTGCTCTTGTCTTTTTATTGAATATCTCACACAGTAAATGATTCTACACACGAAATCACATTGAAAACAGATAGGGTGACATATTACTATGAAAATTGCATATTAATTATTTTGACTGGTAAAAATGACGTTTAAAAAGTGATATCTGTGTTGTGTGAGCTGGCTCCTTACAGTTGGTGCCGTACTGGTAGATCTCTTTGTACGGGTCGATCTGGACGCTGGCGCCTCGCGGGACGTCCGGCACGCGGCCCTGCAGCTCGGTGCTCACCACCAGGTGGTCGTGCTCGTCGATCCCCTTAAACTGCTGCTTGATGGTCAGACGCTCGTTCCCAGGCTGGAAGGTCACCTCCGCCTGCCTGGAAAACTCACCGCCTGCAGGGTGTGTGTGTGTGTGTGTGTGTGTGTGTGAGTGAGAGAGAGAGAGAGAGAGAGAGAGAGGATGTGCAGGTGTGTTGTGTATGTATTTGTGTGTGTGTGTGTGTGTGTGTGTGTGGTGGGGGAAGGAAAGAGGAGATGTGTGAGTCTTTGAACAGCATCCTGCAGGGTTTTAGCAAAAATATAAAAGATTATTTCATTATATTAAGGCCCACTTTTTGGGGGGAATTCAGGATAAGGCAGGATGTAGAGGAGATGTATATCCTAAACAATCAGATTAAACTCCAGAAAATTCAATAGTATAATAATAAAATATAATACAATACAATACAGCACAACCACCAGACTCACAGCAACATCTGATCAAAACTAATTATGATGCTATGATTTGCTGCACTTTTGGCAAATTACCATCATATAAAGTATTTTCAATTCCAGCGGATACTTACATATTTCAATATGCCAATACGCTTTGATTATTCATTACGAAAACTGAAATTGTGATACACCATTAAAATTGTTTCTCACAAATCACAGTCAGGCCAGCATTTCAGTAAAGACTTCAGATTTCTAGAGGGAGTCCCCCCCTCACCCCACACACACACACACACACACACACACACACACACACACACACACACACACACACACTCTCTCACACAAATGCCCATGAAATTCCACTTCAAAGAGAAACATTTGCAGGGATCTTTGTCCAGCTGGACGCAATGAGCTGGAACAACAACATTTCAAGGCTCCAGAATCCCTCCAGTCTAATGCTCCAGTCTTACAACCAGCAGAGACTCTGAACTCATTTCCCTGTCAGCTTCGAGGTGAAACTACAAAACAAATCATTCCCTGGACAAAGACAAACTGAAATCCTACACTGCAATAAGCAAAAATACAACCGCATTCATTTGAGAAAAGTTTTTAGAATACAAAATGAAAAGCAGCCAATTCCCCAGAGAACTTTCCCTTCACTTAAAGTAATACTCCGCAACATTTTCCTAAAAGTAAATGTCTGTTTTGCTACTCTCCATCACTGATTGCTCTAACTCAACAGTGATCCAACCTATATCCAGTTCATAAATCTTCTCCACTGTCTGTTCTAAACAGCCGGTGTCTGGTGGCTCTTTCCTGGGAAAAATCCTCTGCTGCACAGGAAGTGATGCATTTTATGTTTCCGGTTTGTTTGGAATCAACAGAAGAAGAAGAAGAACTGGGTAGTTAGCATGAGCAGTGATAGCCACCATGGCTTAACAGACAGAGAAAAGAGAAACTCAAACTGCATCAACAGGAAATCCAAGCTCCGCCCACACTGTTTGATTGACAGGTGATCTGTGGGAAGTGCAGTGCAGAAACACCACAGACATGAGCGCTTAGCAGAGACCAAAGGGACCAGAGGGACAAAGATGGAGACTAAATTAAAAAACTGAGGATCTTGCAGATTACCTCTTTAAAGTAAAGTCTTTACTCTTAATTTTACATTAAGTCTGTATATAAAGTATATAAACTAGCAACCCCAACATAGGGTTTGTAATAAATTTCATATTAAATCAGATCTATTGAATCAAATGTCCCCTACGTTTGTATTGATGCTGATCAATCAAAATCACCAGTGTCGTCATTTTGCACCTCAATGCATTTCACAATACAAAAAAACAGAAAATCTCTTCTCACCAATGAGACTGAAGCCGTTCTCGTAGCCGGGCTGCTCCAGAGCGAAGGCCCAGCCGATGACTCCCCCCAGCGAGGAGAGCGGCTGGAGCGACGGGCCCAGGCTGTCCGGGATGCTGCTGATGGCAACGTAGGCCCGTCCGTCGTTGGCGACCACGTACGAGTGCAAGTCGTTGTTACTGAACTCCACCGGCGAGGGCGAGTTTCCCACAAACACCCGACCGTTCACCTTTCCATTCATTCTCTGTGGTTTGCCTGTGGACCAACAGGGTTTTCATTAGTGGAGAAGAAGCCGTTTTTATGGTTTGTTTCGGGAAAAATGAGCATGAAGGCCATATTAAAGTTTTGCTGTTGTCTTGTTAAGTAAACCGTATTTGTATAGCATCTTTCAAGACATTACAGTCACAAAGTGCTTGACATTATGAAACAAATATGGACACACAACAGGATATATTATGAAATAAATATAGACAGTCAACGGAATACGCAGTGAAAAGTGTAAAAAATACTTGATGAAATGATATAGTGTGACAAACAACATCAATTAAGAAATGCTTGACAGAAAGCACTGTTGTTATTGCGTTGTTACATACTTCACTGATCTTTCCAGGTACTTCACTGAATTCAAGAACATTTGCACCATTAACACCTTAACTGATATTGAAAATGCATCTCACCTTCTGCCACACAGTCCTTTCCATTGCCATAGAAACCAGGCCTACAATGGCAGCAGTATCCGTTGCTGTAATCTCGACAATCAGCGAAAGCGGAGCACTTCTGTCTGTTGTTGGCACACGTCTCCAAGTTGTACGCAAATACTGCAAAAAGAACCAAAGAACGTACCAATCACCTCAGGTTCAACAGAAATAAAACTCAAGCAATCTGACAAGAACCTTCTGATAGGATTGCCCAAGAAACGATTCAAGAAATACGCTCATGGTCTCAATTCTCAAACACAACATTTTTGAGTCTGTTTTGGGGATTTACCATCCACATCTAGATCTTCATCCACCACGACTATCTGGGGGTTCTGGGGCTGGGAACGGGGTGGCACGGGCTGGACCGGTTCAGGGTTGGTGTACCTTGGCTCGATCGGCTCAGAGTATCTTGGCTCAACAGGGTCGGGGTTGATGTATCTTGGCTGGTTGGGCTCGGAGTCAGGGTATCTTGGCTCAACTAGGTCAGGGTATCTTGGTCCAGCCCTCGCAGGGTCGGTGAATCTTGGTGGGACAGTCTCAGGATCAGGGTATTCTAGCTCAATCTGGTCAGGTTCGGGATATTCTGGCTCTACAGTCTCAGGTTCAGCGTATGTTGGCGTGACGGTCTCAGGCTCAGGGTACCTAGGTTGGTACTCAACAGGACTGACAGTCGGAAACCCCTCCTCTTCTTCCGCTGCCGCCGGAGTGGGCGTCTGGGCTTCGTAGGGTGGGAACTCCACTTCCTGTTGCCCCCCAGGTTGCCTCGGTGACAAAGTCACGACAGGTTCACCTACGTCCCCCTCCGCAGGCAGGTCGGTGGTCACGCCTGGTGTAATGGCGACAAAGAACGGCGAGGTGCCGATCTCATACACCCACACTCCACGCCGTCCTGAGTTTGTCTTCCTGGTTGGAAACAGGAGAGAAGAGCAAAACGATCAGTCTCAGTAAACTTTCCATTGCATTTCTGTTCTTTATGGGAACAAAAGCAAGCATCAGCTTCGTACTCAGTGAGTTCCCTGATGGAGGTCTCTTCTTCGGTGGTGGTGCGGTAGTAGGTCCCCGGGCTGTTGCTCCAGCTGAACCAGCCCTTGACCAGGCCTTCGTTGAAGCCAACCTCTACGGTCTTGCTCTCACCGCCTACTGATGTGGAGACGTACTGCAGGCCCTCGCTGGGGTATAAGAGGATGGCGTAGGAGGCCGACGCCATGGAGGCCACTACCAGCTGGAAAGTGTTTCTCTGAAAACACAAAGGAGATGTTGTAGAGCAATGGTTCTCAGTTCTGGTCTTTGGGACCCAAAGCGCTGCTGGTTTTCTATCATGCCAGATAGTTCATTGCATTCTCCTTGCATCACAGGTGTAAAATAGTCCATGATTAGATGACTAGAAAGAAAACCAGCAGCTGTTGTACAGGAATTCAACTCAAATCTGGCAAGAAGCAGACAGACCCTAAGAATAAGGGAGTATGGGAATATGGGAGTTCTCGTTGAAAGGGAAAGTACAGCATGTGGTCAAATTTATTTCTACAGCCATACATTTTTGGCAATAAAAACTCATCATAAGTTGAAAAACCACATTTACGTGTTGTTCTTATTCGGAGGGACTTATATAATGAGTGTAGCAGTAGAATAAGCTGCAATTCTTAGATCACAAACACTAACTCAAACGCAAGCAACTAGAGGTAAGTAGAGCAAGGGGAAACACAGCAGAAACCAGACATAAAACAGCCATATCCATTAGCATGTTGACATGTTCAGCAGACTCCCGCCTCACCTTCCTGTCCAGGCCGTCCCCCCGGCCAGAGGTCCCATGGGCGGCCATGTTCTCCCAGGTGACGATGAGGGCGCTGGTGGGCTCCACCTCGTCGTCCTCCGGAAAAGCCTGCCTGATGTGCTCTGCGGTTCGACCCAGTACATCTGGACTGCTGTCCTTCCTGAAGTAGACCTTTCCCTGTCCGTCGCTGTTGTCCAGGTCTCCCAGGAGGGCTGCGATCATCCTGAAATCGGCGGGCATCTTCCCCAGGTAGTCCGCCTCAGCCGTGGGTTCAGCGACAGCCACAAAGCCATTGGTGTTGATCTGGAATAGGAGTTAGATAAGGTTTATTTGTTCATTAAGCAACCTGATCTCACACAAATACGTGAAATGAACATGACACAAACAAATTTCGTGTTGGTAGCACATAAAGTGTTAAAATTCAGTTTTCCCGACTATAACCAGGCAGTAGAGTCACAGTGAAGCAGCTCAGTGGACAGTCAAGGTGTTGTGGTCGGGTGGAGGATGGCTGATGAGTTTGACTTCAGTTTTTCTTGTTTAACCAACCAAAGCCTTTCACTGACCTTAACCTTTAGTTTTCTAACCATAACCATAACCTTAACCCAAACCTTCACCAAAGTTGTCTAACCTTAACCGTTAGCCAACCTTCGTCATGTCCAACTCGTGTTATTGTCACAGAATCCAATTTGTGGTGGAGGAACGTAATTTTCACATAATTTGTGTCAGCACGTGTATTTTCATTTCAGAGTTTGTGGTCATTTCAAAACATTTTATGAGATCATGTTGTTATTAAGGACTCCCATTAGCCGATTCTCAGGCAATAAGCTAGCCTTCCTGGGGTCCACATGAATGTTTGGGAAGGTTATTGACCGGCTGGGAAAGTCTGTGTGGGGAAGGTGAATGAGTAATGGCTCAGAGTCAGACCATGAAAGCTCTGGCAGCTTGAGACATAAACTATATATCTTATAGGCCTGACTCTCCTCTACCTGGTTTCACCATATGCTCTCTCCTGTCAATGCAACAAAGAGAAAGACATCTGTGCAGTGGTTGCACCTCTCTTTCTCCTTTTAGAAAGAATGAACTGACAAATTGGAGCCTTACACAGAGAAAATGTCCAACTTAACAAATCTTTTAACCTCTCTATTCGGTGTTAAAGTGGAAACATCTGGGTGAGATAATTTCACTTGTTCCAATGCAACTCAACTCTTGATTCAAGAGAAATTATCTTGAATCATTTGTAGTAACTTGACTTATTTCAAGACACTGTCACTGTTTCAGTAATGCTCTCTCCTCCCTCGACCATTACTGTCTGAGTTCCCTGTACATTTATTTATTCTGAATTCTGAATGAGATACGGGATACTGCGACACAGAAATGCACTGTTTGTAATGCACTCTGTTTTCAGTATTGCACCTTTTGTTTGATCCCTTTTACAGTGTCTTGTAAGCCCATGTGGGCTGGGCACCAGTATGGTGCCTGACACTGTAATGAAATCAAATCAATCAATTTATTCAGCGTATCCAGATTCACTAATGTACATACCATGTACAAGCTGCTGCATGGGGTTCAGATTCATGCTATACATCACTTCCCTGTCTGTTATCTAGCACAAATACTGATGAAATACTTGAAGGAAGCTCTGCACAATGTTCTTAAAACAAAACCAGGCAATCAGTGGTCAAATATTTCAGAACCTGCACCAAACTCAAAAACTGCTCAATTCTTTGTTGTAGCAAAGAAATTCTTGGTGGCAATTGTCAAAAAGAAAAGTTTGTGGCTTTCTGCACACCTCCTAAAACAACACTGAACACTGCGACCTGCACTCTACCTCACACAGTTGAGCAAATATCCTGTTAGACTGCAGCGCTGGGGGTCCAACAGGATTAATGACCCAGTAAATGTTAACATGGCCTGACCCCTGCAGGCTCCGCCCCCCCACAGGAAAACAACATGGTTCTTTCTCCTAAAGGTGAGACCAATCACTGAGGTGGAAGTGACTGATTATGAAACTCATTTAATGGGGTCAATTCAATCTAAGGACAATCATTAAGATCCATTAATTAATTAATTAATTAATTAATCCAAATTATTTCATAGTGTTTGTATCTTTTTTTTGTTAATACACTGTATTATTCATGTCCCTCCACCATGGTACACGGGACATTATGTCGTCATGGAAACATCATCCTTACACCACAGGTTCCCCCTATAGAGTAGATGATCTGATTAGATGTTGGAGCACTTTCCTGCATAAATTTGCATATTAATGATTGTCTTGAAACTTCTGTACATAGTATTCCCATGATGTCACATGCATTTCCTACCAATATGGCGCTTTACAATACACACAGCTCATTGGCTGTGTTTGTCATTTATTTGTTAATTAATGCATTAATTAGGTTGATTAATGACATCATTAGCATAACATGTTATGTTAAATATATCATGGTGAATATGCCACAACATTAGGCAGCTCAAGTGCCTCTTGTTTTATTTTTATAGAAAGCACTTTGCGCTGCTGGCTGGATAATTTTTTATAAAGTTTATTATTTTTATTATTTAAGCTATTTGGTCATTTTGAGGGGAGAGTGAGAAACTCTTCTTCTTCTTCTTCTTCTTCTTCTTCTTCTTCTTCTTCTTCTTCTTCTTCTTCTTCTTCTTCTTCTTCTTCTTCTTCTTCTTCTTCTTCTTCTTCTTCTTCTTCTTCTTCTTCTTCTTCTTCTTCTTCTTCTTCTTCTTAGAAGAATACGATGACAGAATTACGATGACGATGAAGAAGGAGAATTATAGTAGTCAGGAGGTTCTTCATGTTTTTATCCTGTGGACTGAAACTCAGCAGCCTGTCAGTGTTCGGCTGTTCTCCTCCCACAGCGCCGCTCGCTCCGTCAGCCTACAGGAATCCTATAGAATAACTTTCCATACAAATAACTCCAGTACAGAAGAATAGGATCTGTTTTAACCTCATGAACTCAAATCCGCCTCACACTGAATCTGCATGAACACCGCAGTTCATTCTGAGAACAACATGAACTGTGACCATCTGAGGCAGCGGAGCTATGTAGTCTGAAGGGCTCACAGTGTTCTTGTTTATCAGTCAGCTAGAAGAATCATCATGACTGTGAGAAGGATGGAACAGGTTCATTTCCAATATCTGTTTTGCGAAAAAAAGTCATTACCTGAAATTCATTGATCATCTCTAAAATACTGTCGCTGTCCATTGAAAACCTTGTAACTCCAGAAATGTCAACTTTTCAGAAACTAAGAAAAACAGGTGAAGTTTTCAGCTTGACCACCATGTTGTTTTGACTTTATCCAGTGGGGTTTGAAATGGTTTAAAAAAAACCAAGGAGTTTTCTCTCAACCCATAGAGGAACCATGTAATCCTTCAGCTGAAGTCAAAACATGAACATCATCACTTTGGAAAAGTCCTATTATTGTAAATGATCTACTATGCTTTTTTTTTTTTTTTACTATGCTTATTTATTGAACCAGGTAAGTGCCATTGAGATGAAAAATCTCTTTGTCAAGGGAGACTTGACGAAGGCGGCAGAAGCACAGAAATGACAGAAGAGCGCATAACCAAAATAAAGACACAATATAATAAATAGAACAAAATATAAAATACAATACAGCAAAAAGTGGTGAACAGAAAAGAGAGAGAGGAGGAAAGACAGAGAGGGAGAGAGAGTACCAAAAAGCCAAAAACTAGTACTAGTAATTGTAATTTGTTCTAAATTTGTGCTATTGATCATTTTGTAAGAGAAGGGTTTTGTTTTTGTTAGTTTTTTTCCCATGGTGGAATGAATGGAATCAAAGCCTGTTAACCTGCTGGCTGTCAGGTTCATCAGGTTCATCAGCCTCCACCCTCTGGCCTCAGCAAATGAATGCTAACAACAAGCTAATGTGATCTGATCTCATGAATCTGAATAGCTGAATGTGATGCAGACAGAGCGGCGTGTTGAGGCTCCGCCCACCTCACTGTCCCGTCTGTCTCTCTAAACCACAAACAAACAAACAAACAAACAAACAAACAAACAAACAAACAAACACACTCGGAGACTTCTGGCCCAGAGGTGCAGACAGACAGATGAGGCTCGAGAAGAATGAGAGCGTCCTGCAGCTGACTGGTCACAGGTTCAAGTACCACAGACAGACACCCATGGCCTTTTGGTGATTCTGGTACTATTTTATTCCTATTTTTTTTATTTTTTTTATTTTGCCTATAGCTTTAATTCATCGGTTGTTGTTGCCTTTGCTTCTCTTTGATTTTTACTATTGTAATCTATTGTATGTTCGTTTTACTATTGTATTCTGTTTTTTGATGAATACCTGGTTGCTCAGCTGAAATAGTCCCAAATATAAACCTGGCTACATCATATATTGACTTAATAATGTTTCAACATTGAAGAATCTACAGGCCAAATAATAACTTAGAACATAAACGCATTTGTATGTCGTCCCGATGAAGACACACAGATGTTAAAAATGACACTCCCTTTTAGTGTAGTGGATGCTAAAGTGTTAGCATGAAGCACCAGAGCTAATTTCCTACCGACGCCATGTTTTTACTGTCTGTGTTGTCGTCACCTAACAGCTGAGTTGACCAACGGGACAATCTACCAGAAACATGGCGTTTTCCTTCAAAGTGCCTCTTCAACAGTCTGGGTGCTGGTACTCATGTGTTGAAAACAAGGCAACAAAGATGACACTTAGGAAACCACAGGCTCTTCTTTGTTTAGTGACCCAGTGTTTGTGAAAATGACACCATTATCAACGTGGTAACAGCATTCAGGTGGCAGCAGGCTTTTTACCGTGTCCTGTGAGGGTCAAAAAAACTTAAAAAGAAAATATCTGATTCATGTTCATTCATGTACTTTTACATTTTAGCAATTCAGCTGATACTGATTTTACTGAACAAGTAGACTAACTAATTACTGCCTCCAGGGAGGAAGAAGTTAAGTAATGATGCCCAACATCACCAGCAAACCAGTAATAAGACGTACGCAAACTCAAGATGCTTTCTCTCACAAATGTTTAAGTAATAATTCGCATATAAATAAATGTCTGATTTGCTACTCATAACACAACAGTGATCCAGTTCATGAAGCTTCTCCACTGTCTGTTCTAAACAGCCGGTGTCTGGTAGCTCTTTCCTGGGAAAAATCCTCTGCCGCACAGGAAGTGATGCATTTTACGTTTCCGGTTTGTTTGGAATCAACAGAAGAAGAAGAACTGGGTAGTTAGCATGAGCAGCGATAGCCACCATGGCTGAACAGACAGAGAGAAGAGAAACTCAAACTGCATCAACAGGAAATCCAAGCCCCGCCCACACTGTTTGATTGACAGGTGATCTGTGGGAAGAACAGAGCAGAAACACCACAGACATGAGCGCTTAGCAGAGACTAAAAAAAGAAAAGAAAACGCGGATCTCAAGAATTAGCGCTTTAAAAATGCCAACATAAAAGATCTAACACCGTGAGGTTTCTGTCTTTGTTCTGAGTCGCTCTTCCATCACTCGGTCTGTGGAACAGAGTCATGACCTCCATCAGCCGTGTTGACCCACAGATCAGTCAGTGTGTTTCTTCACACTCGGGTCTTTGCATCGTTACTCAACAGCAGACGAGGCTCCAGGTGTCTTTGCTGAAGGATTAAGGGACTGAGTTTCCCAATACACATCCAGAACGCCTCGCATATTTAAATATTTAATGATCAACTGAGGATCCTGAGGCTGCTCAGTTTAGACTCAGAGAAACAAACTGACCTTCTGACTGTCCTGCTTACACACAAAGGGGCAGGTGCTACAAGTTTTTCTTCCTCCTGCTCCTTTTCTGTCATGGTACATACACACTCACTGGCCAAAATAACTGGAACACCAGTTTTCCATAAACCATAAAAGAGCCGTCACATGTTTGTTAAGCAAAACCTGCAGCCTGCTCTTAATCTGATTATCTACACTGTTTTGTGACTTTCAATTTATGTGCAACTTTTGGATTATGGCTCAGTTTTTTTTTAATGAGCATGGCAATTAATCATAATTGACTGGGAATCATATTACTATCAAATAATAATTTACAGTGAACTGTTCTGGACAAATGGGAAAATGTTTTTGAACAAAAGAATCAAGAGTGTGATCCCTCGTCTTCATCTCTTCGCCTCGTCGCCTGGTGTGAAGCTTCCTGACGGGACTCCAGACTTTAAATACTCTGAACTGTCCTTATTGAGTGAGATTTGAACAGTCTGGTAGTCTGAACGTGGTTTAAATTAGTCTAATCTGGCAGGTAACTATCATTTAGAGTCGTATTATATTCTAAACATTGAGTTGGCTGATAAAATAGTGAATTGGCTGGTGAATTTTGCCATGTACCACAGACAAAAAGTTAATTCCTGTCCTGCTTGGTATCAGGTTTGAGTTGGTACTGAAGTTTGGCTCAGGCCATGAAAGCTCTGGCAGCCTGATGCATGAACTGAATATCTTACAGGCCTGACTCCTCTACCATGTCACCATGTGTTCTCTCCTGTCAGTCCAACAGAGAGGAAAAACATCTGCTAAGGGGTAATACCCATTTTTTCTCCTTTTGTAAAGCAGTGTGTCTTCATACTGGAGCTTTATGCTGCAAAAATGTCCATCTGAACCAGTTACTTCATCTTCTAGTGAGTCTTAAAGTCTTATTTGACTAAAACTAGTGAAAACGTGTCAGTGGGGTGAGAGATGTTCCTGTATTTCCAATGCAAATCAAATTGTTTAAAAAAGATGCCTTGAATCAAGCGCAATGAACTCCCTCTTTTTAACATACTGTAACTTGTTTCAAGGAAAGTCTCAAAAACAGCAGATTGTTCTCTTGTTTTAAGAACAATAAAACAAAGACTGAATATAAGATTAAATGACTTGCAGTGTACAAGGACCGAGATAAACCTCAAGAACTACCTGGAAAAACTGAAAAATTCTGCGCGTAAGAAGAAAAAATCTCATTCCTTTCCCCCATTTTACATTGAAATTTTGGTCATTTTTATCCAACTACCTTAATCCACAGTGATTTAAATTGAGTGGAACAGCAGAATAAGCTTTGATTGTTAGATTGCCCACATTACAAGCAAAGAGTTCAAAGGTCAGAGCCTTGGCGCCTTGAAAACAGATGTAACGGATATTCCTGTGACCCTCGGACGATAACATACGACAGAGAAGAGCTCGGTAAAGAAATAGGAGCCGCGGAGGGAAGGCAGCTCACTGCTTGAATGCCTTTGTAAAGCCTGAAGGGTTTACAGGGAGACGGGCCTTCTGGGGGCTTTTGAGCACAGAGAATCCGGGGTTCGTCTGGTCCGACCCCCGGCTCCCTCCCTCTCTCCCCCCGCAGGACTTCCTCCGGAGAAATGCATGAATGACAATAGCATGTGGGTGAATGGCCGGGTCTCCCAGCAGGTATTTGACTTTAGAGAAATGCCTGCAGAGCTGAAGCCACTCCAGTCCCATCGGGGAGGACAGGGGGGCTTTTGTGCGACCGGGCGATGCTAATAGCTAACTACATTCCCAAACCTTTAAGGGTCTTTAAGTTAAAAGGTTAAATAGGAGCTGAAAGGGAGGGGCGGGTCCAGGCTCAGGTAGGAGCTTTGTTCCAGCAGTCTGTCGGCTGACAGGGATTATTAGCTGGGAAGTGTTCAGGTTTTTATCAGGGACAAACTGCATCTTAAACTTTTGAGGCGGCACAAATACATGCAAACATGTCTGCAATGCACATCAATAGAGAACATTGTTATGACAGTAATAATCCACAACATTTTCATATAAGTAAATGTCTGTTTTGCTTCTCACTATCACCATTTTTTTTAACACAACAGTGATCCAACCTCTATCCAGTTCATGAAAGCTTTTCCATTTGATTGTCAGCCATGAAAAGGCAACGACAAATTATTTACACCAAATACATTTCACATCAATTATTAGAACACAGAAAAACTAACCACAGAAAATGTGGATTTATCATTTTGCTCATAGAAACTGAATAGGGTTTCACACTTGTACCGCACTTTGTAGGCGTGGCCTTTCTGCAGCGTCATCGCCATTCTTATCATTGCATGCAATCCTGCAACCATGACAAAGACTACTGCATCCGAAACGAGTTGGTTTTTAATACTGAAGCTTTGTCAGTTGGCAGCTGAGCAGAACTAAAGTCTGTTGATGCTTTACTGTATCTTTAAATATTTGTCTGCATAAAAAAACTTCAAGTCAAGTTAAGAGATGAACTGGTAGTAATGCATTCAGGAGAGTTTACATACTATAAGTGAACGCAGTGATGTTACTGTGAGGCTCTTTGGATAGTGTTCTGCGTTCTGCTCCTGGTTACATCACACATGTCCGATGCTTGAGATCATCATTATCAGTGTGAGAATAGTAGAGGGAGGAAACGGAGAGAGAGACGCCATCTGGTTCTGGCAGACAGATGTCTCATGTCAGCGCTCACTAATGTCTATACTTTCCAGATGTACCAACTCTAATGGCATTCTGCAGGGACTCCGGCTCCCGCTGAGGATCCACTGGACTAGCTGGAGCCGAGCCAGCGGCTTTACAGTCCGCTCCAGTGTTTTCCAACTTGATGCCATTCTGCTGTGAATGTGCTGGGCGACGCCTCCAAGGATTACACAAGCGGAAGGAGGTTCAGACCGTCGCTGCCATTTGTAGCGCTGGACTTTTTCATGAGATAAGATGAAACTTCATTGATCCCCGGGGGGAAAGCAGTTGCTGCAGCAGCAGAAGTAATGATGAATGTAAAGGAAATAGAATAAAAGCACCAAAATAATGAAAAATAAACAAAAGCAATAAAATGGAACTTTAACAATTGTGGGGTTAGGTAAACCTTTTAACTCCAATTTTCAGGATTTTCATATTTTAACTTGAAGGATCACATGCTCCTCTATGGGTTGAGAAAATTCTACAGCCTTTCAGGCTTTCTTTTAAGGAAAAAACATACTGTTTCTCTGAAAATATGGTTCATTTGATGCCAACAAGGTTTCAATTCTGGTTCTTTTGGACTTGAGCGCAGCATTTGACAACATCGCTCACAATATTCTCATAGATCGTCTGGAGAACTGGGTCGGTCTCTCTGAATGTGTCTCAACTTGGAGATCAAGCATCAGAGAAACATGATCTAACTTCTGGTGTTACACAGGGAAGCTGTCTTGGTCCCCTGCTTTTCTCACTATACATGCTTCCATTAGGTGAAATCATCAGAGAACATGATGTCAGTTTCCATAGCTATGCTGATGATACACAACTATACATCTCTGTAGAGCCAAATCATGCAGATACCTTAAGCTCCCTCACTACTTGTCTGTTTGCCATCAATGATTGGACGAATACAAATTTCTTAAAACTAAATGAAGAAAAGATAGAAATTCTTTTGGTCAGCCCCAAAGACAAAAGGGAGGAACTCTTCACAAGACTTGAGAGCCTGAATCCCTGGATCAAACCAGATGTAACAAGCTTCTCACTAAAAGGGATATAACATATGAACAGATTCATATAACACCATGAAACTTTGTGGCCAATCAGCAGCCAGAAGAAGAGGCACACCATCCATTATTGGCCCAATCAAACAACATGGAGGCACTGGAGTGCTCATTTCCTGTTTAGACATATCCGCCCTGCCAATTTTTCCCAAACTTGGTCCAGTGGTAGAAGAGCAGCACTAATGGAAACTGACAGAGGTGTGACCAAGTCAACTTTGCTGGAGTCCCAAGTCAGTCTCAAGTCTTGAGGCACAAGTCACAAGTCAAGTCTCAAGTCTAAATGTAGAACAGCAAGTCAAGTCAGAACAAATCAAGAGTCCAGTATCAATTTAATATCTTAAAGAAAACTAAATATCTAGGACTTTTCAATGCAATATGGTTTTAATAGGATAAAAACTTGGTAAGAGCATCATGAGTTTGATTTCTATAATCAGTTTCAACTTCAATAAACTCAATCATTCCATACAAAACAAACAGAAAACAGAATTTAAATTCAGTCGTCTGCTGGAACAAATCTCATCACTTTCAATCTAAGTCATTTACACAAACACAAGATCTCAAGTCAAGACTTTAGAAACCTTTTCAAGTCATCAAAGTACAAGTCAGAGTCAAGTCCCAAGTCACCAGAACCCAAGTCAAGTCAAGTCAAGTCTCAAGTTAAAATTGAGAGTCATGTCTGACTCGAGTCCCAACCTCTGGAAACTGAACAGATATCGAGCTGATTTGCACAGGCAGATCTCATGTTCAGGTCCAGTCAGGAACATGTGAAACAAGTTGGTAATGTGGCATGGGATGAATTATTAACTTTTGGTGAAAATCTGACATGTGGAACTATCTGGCATATATTGAAATCTGCATAGCTTTGGTGGAGGAATGAGTTCTACTGAGGGACAGAGAGGTATACTACTGCATCACTGGACGAGACTAAACACAAGAGAAGCAAGAAGGGAGAGGCTGTATATACAGTGGGGTGATGGGAGGGGGGGGGGGGGGGGGGCTTTTTGCATCTGACGAAGAGCCAAAGAGCTACAGGTTGCAGAGCGTGGGGGGAATCCCATATATACAAAAGGCTTGTGGGAGTTTCTGGTTAGAAACGCACTGTGTAACCTCAGCTGCACTGAAACAAGGATGCGGATGTCAGTGTGATATATGTTTAACAAGACAAGACCACATCTGTAGGATCCACAACACGTCACATCTCTCCCCACGACACACGAGGAGACACTGCCGCCTTTGAGGAGGTTTGAAATATGGATCTAATCAGCCTTTTACTGTGGGAAAATGCAGAAACATGAAGCTCTGAACAGTTTTCTCGTCTTTTACAAGCTTACAGCCTGACAGAGAGACGGCGACCAAATCACAATTTCACCTTATTCAAAAAAACGGCTGCCAAGGCGCTCTGGAGCCAGGCACTGAACAGTTGTTATTCAGTCGCCATCTTTGTCCCTCAGCCTCACTGTGGTGTTTCTGCTCTGTTCTTCCCACAGATCACCTGTCAATCAAACAGTGTGGGCGGAGCTTGGATTTCCTGTTGATGCAGTTTGAGTTTCTCTTTTCTTTGTCTGTTCAGCCATGGTGGCTATCGCTGCTCATGCTAACTACCCAGTTCTTCTTCTTCTTCTGTTGATTCTGAACAAACTGGAAACGTAAAACGCATCACTTCCACAATATTCCCAGGAAAGAGCGACCAGACACCGGCTGTTTAGAACAGACAGTGGAGAAGATTTATGAACTGGATATAGGTTGGATCACTGCTGAGTTAGAGCAAACACTGATAAAGAGGAGCAAAATGGACATTTATTTATATGAAAATGTTGCGGATTATTACTTTAATATCTATAATAATGATATAAGATAACACACGCACATGCCCTGAACCAGTGAATGGGATAAGATCAGAGTTAAGAAGTTGTCCAAACATTCCTGGCTGGTAAATCATCTACCAGTCTGGTTATCTTTCTATCTGCAGAGTTCCCAGCAGCACTGGGAATACCAGAGAAGGGCTTTCCACATAATAATTGTTGGGGCGACCACAGCCCAACAGGATGTCACTGATTAGGGGGGGGGTTAGAGACACTTGAAAGAGGGGGCGGGGCTTTTATGGACTCCAGGCACACAGCGATCAATTAGAGCTTTACACCGCGGGAAAAACACAGAAACACTGTAGTGTTCACAGAGTGGGAATGTCTTCTTCTACTCTAGCTGACGAATTTTCAAATCCATCAGTGGACAAAAAAGTTAAAGATGCCCTGTGTATCATTTTAACATCAATAAATCATCACCACATTAATTTTGAGACATTAGTATAATTACAGTAAACAAACCAGCCCATCAGTGGTCAGCCTGTCAGCCTCTACCAGCCTCTACTCTGCATCCTCCATAGTTTCTCCACCTGGTGGATCTGGAGGGAAATCTGCTGGATCGCTTTACGGCACAAAACAGGAAGAGGTTCTGTTCTTCCAGAGCAAACGGAGCTAAAGCTGAAAGAGTTTCTGGCAGCAGATGGTGGAAGGAGGGAAAGGAAGATGGAGAAATCACTTCCAACATGTTGATCCTCTTCAGGGAGGGGGAGGGGGGGCAGGAAGCAACGGGGCTGATGGGAAATGTAGTCTTAATGTGGAGAAACACTAGAACTGACAATACTACTGGAGTGAGATAGAGGAGAAGAATCGTGATATATTGATATTTAAAATGCTACACAAAGCATCTTTAAGTTCCCTGTCCTGTATGTGAACACAACATGAAGCGAACAGTGTTTAACGGGTTTATCCTCGAAAAAACAAACTTGATTAAAATGTCTGCTCATAATTAAACAGGCTTTGTTGAAGTTTGGCCTGGAGCGCCTGAACTAATGTTAAACAGAGGCAGACTGCAGCTTCAGCTCCATGTTGTAAACTCAACTCTGTCAACATGAAGCAGTGAGCTGTGCGGTTGTTGGAAAACAAGAGAAGAAGAGACTGAAACAGAGGAAACACTCCAGCCTGAACCTGAAACATTTACTTGCATTATGGAAACGTTAAAATCTAAATAACTGAAGCCGGTCTGTCTGAGTGATTCATTGTCCTGCAAACTGAGAGTTTTTATGGACTGCAGCCAAGACTGAGAGGGAAACTCCTGTGAGAAACTGATGTGGTGAGTTAAAGATGACTGACTGTCGTCATTAAAGTTTACATACAACATGTCAGTGGAGTAACTGGAGAGTTCATTTCCAAAACGCTACATATCCATTTTGGGAGAAAAAAAATGAATGAACTTAATCATTCCGTCGCTCTAAAATCATAAAGATCCAGACAGTGAAGATACAATATTAAAACTCATGTCGCCTTTTATCCAGTGATGTAGTGGGAAATAAAAAGGAGGGGAAACTCTGACAAACAACCACCAATATTCACACAAAAATCAATTATATTTTGGAGAAAAAAAGCATTTTTACCTTATAATGTCATGTCTTTATAAAACTTACTATGAATTTATGTGATAAAAAATGTAAAGTAATAGGTTTACTCTCCACTACATCACAGCTTTGTTCTTTATAAAAAATGCTGTCATTTGTTTCATTTTATCCTGCCACCACAAAGTCAGAGGTCAGAGTCTGGAGCTGGTAGGGATTCAGTGTACTGCTCAAGGACACTTCAGCAGAGTGTGTGTGTGTGTGTGTGTGTGTGTGTGTGTGTGTGTGTCTTCCTCTCACACCTCCTGCGGACGCCAAGCGCTGAGAAACTGACATTTCTGTACCACTGCTTCTTATTTTTCACAACAGAGGAAGAGATCTTATTAGACAATATGCAGATTGTACAGACAGCAGAGGAGAAAGCTGCTAGTTTTACTTCTGTTACAAGAAGAAGAAGAAGTTTCCTTCCGTTCACATGGTTCCTGTATGTGGACTGAAGACGCACTGCATTCACGCTTTGTTTCACGCACGTTTTGTTACAGTGGGTCTGGTTTGACTCATCAGATCTTTTACACATCTGGAGTTTATTTACAGCTGTATTTGATGCGTTTCTGCACTATCCAACTACAGTGAGATCACCCAGGATGCAGTCTACTGCTGCTGTTATTTTTCACACTTCCATAATACTTTACATTCATACTTTTCATCCATACAATCTGCATAACATGTTCTAGTTTTGAAACTGTCTCTAGCGTTTAATAATAATTCTTACTTATATTCTGTTTTTTCTTTGCTGTATCCGATTACTGCTTGCTGCTGCAACGACCAGATCTAATCCTGACCTAATCTAAACTAATCTAAATTTGATCTAATCTAATATAATCTAATATAATCTAGTCTAATCTGATCAGAGCCACAGAGCTGCATATGATCTGATATGAGGTGAGAAATCCACTCAAACCTATTTAACTCAAAACAAATAACAAGCTGATTGACTGTCTTGGCTTTCACACCCAGCCTGCTGAGAGAAACCAACACAATGGGTCTGTGTGTGTGTGTGTGTGTGTGTGTGTGTGAGAGAGGGAGAGAGAGAGAGAGGCCTCGTCAGTTCTGTCTTTTGATCCCCTTAAACAAAAGCTACTGATTAGAGGCTTTCCAACTAATCCCACACACACACACACACACACACACACACAAGTTAAGAACTTGTTAACGAAGAGAGATAGAAGGGGAGAGAGAGAGAGAGAGAGAGAGAGACAAAGGGAACAAGAAAGAGGGAGAGTGGGAGAAAGAAGGGGGGATGAGAGAGAGACAGAGAGAGACACAGAGATACAGAGAGAGAGAGAGAGAGGAAGACAGAGAGAGAGAGAGAAAGACACAGAGATACAGAGAGAGAGAGGAAGACAGAGAGAGAGACAGAGAGAGAGAGAGAGACACAGAGAGAGAGAGGAAGACAGAGAGAGAGAGAGAGTGAGAGACAGAGAGAGAGAGAAAGAGACAGAAAGAGAGAGAGAGAAGCTCAGCAGATGTTTCACCTGAGCATCAAACCAGATTCAGCCTGTGTAGACGCTCCAATCTGGATTATCAGATGTCACATGATGCTTGGAATGCATTCTGTGTGTGTGTGTGTGTGTGTGTGTGTGTGTGTGTGTGTGTGTGTGTCCGCTGATGAAAGGCTCATCTGTGTTTGGGTTTAATTGAGTCACATACCAGCCGCTCGATGTGTTCAGCAGATAGAGAATCAGCACTTTCCTTTGGTGTAAATTGAACTGATTTGAGCGACAGGTTGACTGGCTTGACTGTCACTCAACAAGTGACATTAAAAAATAATCCAGCAGATTTTAACCAAATTTACCTGAAAATGAGCTATTATCATGAAGTGATGTGTATGATGCACAGGAAAGTAACCAGAACTGGAACCAAAACCAAACTCACACCCAGCAGAACCACACAGAGCTATTATTTCTTTAAGTTAAAAACAAATTCTAAGCTTATAAAGATTATGAGCAGATGATCAGAACATCTTTTAAAGTAGTGTGTGCAAAGAGAGAGAGAGAGAGAGAGAGAGAGGTAAAGGCAAAGTGCTCAAAGTTTGCATTGAAATGGAAAGAATGTCAAAGAAAATATGTAGACTGAACTGATAGGAAGATCAATCCAATTCAGATTTTAAAAAGCAGTTTATCTGCAGGTGAATACAGCAAAGAGGCAGAGGAGCGGAAACCAAACTACTCAGTTTACCATGATGTGTTCTGCCTGATGTGAAACTTTAACACCTAAACTCAGTAAATAGATTCAAACTGATGGAAAGAGAGAGAGAGAGAGAGAGAGAGAGAGAGAGAGAGAGAGAGAGAGAGAGAGAGAGAGAGGGGGAGGGAAAGTTCTCAAAGTTTGCAATTAAATGGCAAAGAAAATATTCACATGTAGAATGAACAGACAGACAGACAGGAAGATTGATCCAATTAAAAAACTAAAAGGCGGTTTATTTGCAGGTGATGCAGTGCAGGGTAAACACACAGTTTGCCACCTTTTTATCTTGATATGAAACTTTAAGACATAAATGCAAATCATCCATCACAGTGAACAGTTTCAGACTGATGGAAGTTAGATGAGGAATTGGACTTTAAAAGGGAAAAATCAGACTGTCTCATCTGCTTCTACTGTTTCTTATAAAGTTATTTTTGCTGCATGTTTGTTAAGCACTTTGTAGCTTCTGTTTTGGAAAGTTCTGTATAAATAAAGTTTATTATATTGTTTCTGCTGAGGTCAGAGTTCACCCTCCTGTTCATTTTCCTCTGCATCTCTGCCTGCATGTGAATATGTTGCATTTCTTCTTCTGTGCTTTAAAAGCCCGTCATGCTGTAGCCTATTAGAGTAAAGTAGTTTGATTAAACTCACATAAACTTTTTCAAAGGAATCGTCGAAGAAGAAGAGCGCTCCGTCCAGCGGCAGCTCGGCTGTGGAGTCTGATCCCGGATCCAGCGCCCGGTCTCCGGCTTCCTCTCCGAACTGGAACAGGTCGCTCAGCTCCACACTGCGGACCGGCAGCGTTACCGAGCAGACGGTCACCCAGCAGAACCAAACCCGGAACCAGACCCGGACCCAGCTCCCGGCCTCAGGACGCATCTTCCCGCCCAGTCAGCAGTATTCCCAGTCAGGTAAGAGAGATGCTGCCGTGCGGCGCGCTGCAGCGGACTGACCGACTGGATGAATGGGAGAGCGGAGCAGACCTGTGTCAAGTTACTCAGGGTGATAACAACAATACGACGTCCGGTCATGGTTTTCAAAATAAAAGCCTCACCGGAAAGCGGCATTTGAGGTTATCCAACAGGTTTTGGAAGAGTTTCATAAACCCAAAGGTAAAAGACATTTCCTCATCATCAAATCAAATAAAACAGAAGACAAAGCACAAAGCATGGAATAAAATAAACAAGGGACTGGAGGAAATCAATAAAGAAACACATTCTGTATTTCTGTCAGTTCAGTTCAGATGCTGTTTTTTACATCGTAGTTTCATGGTTGTTTTTTTCTCTGTTTGAGTCCTCAAATATTATTTTTTAGCCTCAAATTTAGTTTTCATCAGGAAATACTACAAACTGTTTAACAACAACACAACACTGCTTCTGGCTTGTTTAGAAAGTGTGGATTTAGGAAAAGTCATTGAGAGAGTTTGAAAAGCTGAGATGACCCAACAACCCAAACTGTAGAATAGAATAGATCTGATTGAAACACAATACAACCCAACAGAACCTTGTTGTCCACACATGGAAACGTGTTTTAGTTTCACTCAGGCAGACTGTCAGCGCCATCCAGTGGACACACAGTGAGGTAGCACCTCTACCTCCTCCCTTCCTTTCCTGCTCTACCTCCTCCTCTCCTTTCCTCCTCTACCTCCTCCCTTCCTTTCCTCCTCTACCTCCTCCCTCCCTTTCCTCCTCTACCTCCTCCTCTCCTTTCCTCCTCTACCTCCTCTCCTTTCCTCCTCTACCTCCTCCCTTCTTTTCCTCCTCTACCTCCTCCTCTCCTTTCCTCCTCTACCTCCTCCCTTCCTTTCCTCCTCTACCTCCTCCTCTCCTCCTCTACCTTCTCCTCCCCCTCCTATCCTTTCCTCCTCCTCTCCTCCTCATTTCCTTTCCTCCACTACCTCCTTCTTTCCTTTCCTCCACTTCCTCCACTACCTCCACCTTTCCTTCCCTCCTCTCCTCCTCTACCTCCTCCTTTCCTTTCCTCCACTACCTCCTCCTTTCCTTTCCTCCTCTACCTCCTCCTTTCCTCCTCTACCTCTTCCTTTCCTCTCCTCCTCTACCCCCACTACCTCCTCCTTTCCTTTCCTCCTCTACCTCCTCCTCTCCTTTCCTCCCCTACCTCCTCCTTTCCTTTCCTCTTCTACCTCCTCCCTCCCTTCTCCTCCTCTACCTCCTCCTTTCCTCCTCTACCTCCTCCTTTCCTTTCCTCCACTACTTCCTCCTTTCCTTTCCTCCTCTCCTCCTCTACCTCCTCCTTTCCTTTCCTCCACTACCTCCTCCTTTCCTTTCCTCCTCTACCTCCTCCTTTTCTCCACTACCACCTCCTTTCCTTTCCTCCACTACCTCCTCCTTTCCTTTCCTCCTCGACCTCCACCCTTCCTCTTCTACATCCTCCTTTCCTTCTCTACCTCCTCCCTTCTTTCTCTACCTCCTCCTTTCCTTTCCTCCACTACCTCCTCCTTTCCTCTCCTCCACTACCTCCTCCCTCCCTTTCCTTCTCTACCTCAGTGTTTTACTTTCTAACGTTTTGCCTTTAGTTAGATTAACTGTTTTTACCTTTTACTTTTTTTTTCTCCTGTACCTGATGGTATTACATTAATGCATAATTGTCTAGCTTGGTTATTTGTTAATAACAGATTACTCTATTCATTACTTGTATTTATCAGAAATATCTCTGTTACAAAAACTCTGTTTATTTTGTATAAGAATTTATCTCTCAGTTTAGATAGACATGACTACTCTACCAGACATGCTATAGGAGGAAATTGTACATTACCGAAAGCAAGGACAAATGCAATCAAACGAACGGTCATGTACCGAGCTATGCATGAATGGAATTTACTCCCTAGACATATCACACAAGAAAACAGTAAAATTCGATTTAAAATTTTAGTAAAACAGCATCTTTTGACTAGAGATGTTGAAAAGATGTAGAAACAGAAAAAGTTTTGAATAAAATACAAATATGAGTTTGATTGTGTTGATGTGTCTTGTGGCTGTGGAAGGTCTGAGTTTGTGGACCGGGAAACTGGAGTGAAACGGACTAATTTCATGTATTTTGATTATTGTATTGAATAGTGTGAAATGGACCGTATTATGATTTGAAATGTGTTGGGACACTGGAGTGAAACGGACTAATTTCATATATTCTGATTATTGAATTGTCAGGAGCTTGTCTTGTCTGTGTGTGTGTTCTAGTCTTTGTCCTGTTTATTTTGTAATGTTATGTGTTATGATGTAAGTGTAATGGTTGCATTGTCACGATGTAAAGTCTGTTTTGTGGACCCCAGGAAGAATAGCTGCTGCAATGCTGTAGCTAATGTTGATCTTAATAAACTAAACTAAACATCAACTTGCTGTTATGCGTCTAGGGCTTGTTTATTGTGTAGAGTGAGTTTTAGGTAGTATGCGCTGTTTTTTGTACTGTGAATTAATTTGAGTGGTTATGATGATTGTATTCTTTTTTTTACTGTGACATCAACCTGCCAAGGGACAACAGATGAAAATTAGCCTGATGGCTAAATCTGGCATATTTAGATTTGGTTTGAAATGTTCATTAATATGCACCGTCCCTAATGAAAAATAAATAAACAAACACATTTGTAAATAATACCCCTGTCAAGTTCTTCTTGAAGAGCAATCTGGGACCAGGAAGGAGCCCTATCACCCTCAAAAAGACTTCCAGCAAACTTCATTTGTGCCTCTAAATAGTACATTCAAAATTCCTAAATGGTGGCACAGCGTTTAATGCTGCATTCAAATGCTAAAATTATTCCACTAGTCATTCCACCATAGAGGAGCCAGGAGAGAGAAGAAAAAAAACACCACCAAAATTGTTATGTGGATTTTCTGTAACGGCAGCCTTTTGCTCTCTCCTCTCCAGTGCCATCATCTGCCAACAGCTGAACCAATGGTTAAACTTGGAGAGCAGACAAAGGGAATCATTAGGAGAAAGAGCTTATATATATAAATAGCTTAATATATTTCATTTTCTGCTCTGGGGGAAAAAATCCTTTTACAGCACTGCCGAAAACCCTCAGCCTCTGTCCTGCCTGACAAATCCTGATATCTATTAGAAACCTACAGACACTGTTAGCTTAACAGTCTATGTGTGTTTGTGAATGTGTGCGTGTGCGTGCATGTATATGTTTGCATGTAGTGCATGTTTCATTGCATGCATGTACAGTATGTGTTGTATGTAGATGTAAATGCATATGTGTGTGCATGCATACATGTATCAGCATGTGAATATGTATGTGTTCATGCATGTTGAAATGTGTGTGCATGTGCGCATGTGTGTGTGCGGGCAGGTATCTCTCTGTTAAGACCTTGACAGTGACATTGAAACACTTAACACACTTTTAATGGAGTGTGTGTTTGTTGAAGATGGCTCCAGATTTGCCACCGAAGCTGTGCGCTGACCGCGGGACTGAAAAACCAAAAAATCTAAAAATGTAAAAAAAAAAAAAAATGTGGAAAAGCACATTGGAAATATTTGGAGCGGGGAGCACTGAACATTCGGCATTGCGTAGTTCATTCTGGCAGGAGACAAGGCGGAGTGAGAGGCGTGTGCATGTGATTGGGATGTCTAAAGGAAAGGTGCGCAGGACCTGGCGTGCGCACGGTTTTATACATCTGAACATTTCTGTGCATACGCACTTTTCATGTTTTGTGTGTATGCAGACTTTTATACATGAGGCACCTGATCAGCTATAAATAAATAAATAAATGTGCACAGAAATTATTAAATAAAATCTGACATACATTAATGGGAACATCCAGGTGGCTCAATGGTCTAAAGCACATAGCATGTAAACGCAGTTCGAATCCAGGCCAAGACCTTTGTTGCATGTCACCCCCCCACTCTCCCAATCTTTCCTGTCTCTTTGAACTTTGTAATAAGTATTTGTAATAATAAATAAATAAGGAAATAACCAGAGCACCCGGAGGAAACCCACGTGAACACGGGGAGAACATGGGGAGTGGAGACTCAAACCCACGACAGATGTCTTTACCTTTCATCATCTTCCAGATTCAATTGCTCCTTATTAAGATTGCACTGATGCAATACATTTTCAATACAGTTACAGAATTTTATTATATACATATTCATCATGCCCTTCGTTCAGCAGGTTTGAAATCCACATTTAGCACTTTCCGAAATGGTTGCATACAAAGACATAGAAAATCAATAAATACAGTAATATGCATCGTTCATTTATGTGAAAAGGTCTAGAACATTTCATATGTAGGATATATGTTTAAACGATCTATGTGACAGCATACAAAGATTAACACTGTGCACAACAGACAAATACACCACTATTTACAGATATTAGTTTGACAAATGAAGAAACTGGTGCTGTATGGCTTCTGTTGGTTGGAATCGCCTCTAGAGACGAGGGTGGGATCGACTTAGTTCAGATGAAACTTTAATGATCCCTGTGGGGAAATGAGGTTGTCATACAGAAGAATAAGAGAGACAATGAGACATAGAGACAGAGTCAGACAGATATGTAGACAGGGACAGACCTTGGAGTTGCGGAGCAGTGCTCTAGTCATCATCAACGGTCTCTCCTCCACAGAGAAGTTCTCTCCGTTCTCCATCACCTCCGCCTGTAGCTTCCCTTCCAGCCTGGAGATCTGAGGAGAAACACAATACTATTAGCACTACTACTACTTATATTAATACTAGTGCTACTACTACTACTACTACAACTACTACTACTACTACTACTACAATAAAAATAGTATTATTAGTTTGTAATGTAAATGTACTCTGTAGCTTCTGTACAATGGAGGAAGAAATGATATGACACCTATTTTGTAACTGTATTTACTGTGATCTGTTCTGGACAAAGGGGAAAATGTTTGAATAACAGAATGGGATAGTATGTGATGCCCCATCTTTGCCCCGCTGGCTGGTGTGAACAGCTGCCAGACAGCAGAGCAAACATTTAGCCTACTGTTTAGTGTTTACTGTACTGCCCCCGTCAGGAAGAATTCAGTTTTGCAGTCTAACCTTGGTTTAGAGGAGTTTAGGGTAGCAGAATGAGTATCCGCTTTAAATCACTTCTGAAAACCTTTATTTTTTTATGTGATATAATCCCATTATTTTTAGTATTGTTTTAACCTGCAAATATTTTTTATCTTGTAATTCTCAAAATCTGTAAGCTATTTCAAAAAAGTGCTACACAAAATTATGTTATTATTATTACTTATTATTACTACACAAATATTACTACTACTAATAATATTAATTCCACTACTCTTACAACTAACACTACTACTGTTAATAATACTAGCCTACTACTGTTACTACAAGGGTTAAGGTAAGGATTACCAACAATTCCACCATCACTATGACAACCGCTACTATTACTACTAGTACTACTACTACTACTACTACTACTACAACACTTCTACTACTCCTACTTAGCGGTGGGTGCCATGGACAAAAAATATATCATGATATGTTCAGATACTATCGTGATACATGATTGTATATATGTTATGTATATTACACAAGCAAAAGAATAACAAAGGCAATGAGTAACGGTTGAACTATGTTTTCAGATCTAAATTAATTAATTCTTGTTTAAAAAGATAAACAAGCACTGCACAGTTCCATTTTTTTAGGCTAAGTGGTAAAGTTAAAGGACTACTCTGACTCCCCATTGGGCCAAAGTCCAATATGGGACTGGATTGGTACCAAAATCATCTCTGTGTCTCTAGTAGATAGCTCTGTCTGGTGCACATGCATAATTCAACAAAAAGAATGGATTTTTTGCTCTTTTCCTGCTTTCACTTACTGTTTTACGTCACTGTAGATCGTTTTCCAGTGCTTTTATCACATTATAAGATAGCTGGTGGAAGCGACGTTCTTTGGTTTGCACATTGGCTTGACTGGGATGTGACAGAAGGCAGGTCCTAACATAACTGCAGAGAATGTTAGCTATTGGTTAAAAATATATATATTGTAGGGGAAAATGTAGAAATTGGACACATAATAACCTGTAAGGTAAATAACATGTCCACTGTCTCATCTCAGCTCTTTTGGTGTTCCCGAATGCAAGCAGCAGAGTTGTGGACTCGAGTCACATGACTTGGACTCGAGTCAGACTCGAGTCACAAATTTGATGACTTTAGACTCGACTTGACAAAATCAAAAAAGACTTGCAACTCGATTTGGACTTTAACACCAATGACTCGTGACTTCACTTGGACTTGAGCCTTTTGACTTGAAAAGACTTGATACCTTCCCCCAAACCCAAAGATTAAAAAGTATGTTATTTAAAAAGTGTGCCAGGAATCAATTCATTTCCCTTCATTTCCTGAATCAACTAACGTTAACGCTATTCATTCCCAGCAAGTCGGCACTTCATTTCCCAGATCCGCTTTGTTTGAACCAATCTGACAGCATGGCATCCAATCAAGTTACAGGAGAGAACCATGAAGCGGTAATGTTATGTTACTGAGCGCCAGTTGGAAAAAATGATACCAAAGATAATTTTGTTTGTGTACAAAAACTACGCGGTGGTCAACCAAAAACGAACTGCAGTATGCAGAACGTGCGGGTCGAAAATTACAGACGGAGATGCTCCACTCTGCCTGAGCAATAACCATCTCCATCCTGAAGCCTCACAAACTCTGAAAACAGAAAGGGGAATAATGAGCTGCACTTGCAGGCTGCATTACAGTTTCATTCACACATCCTGTAAATCTTTATTTATCCTACAGTAAAACCATCCATGTCAACATTCTCTTGCCAGAAAAGGCTGGATGAGCTTTGCAGTGTTAGAAAGGCCAAGACCAAAGGGCACGAACCAGAGAGTGACATTTTCATGCAACTTGTCTATTCTGACAGAAAGGTGTAGAGGGAAACGTGACTATGAGGATTTTGGGGTAAATATTTGATTTGATGTGGTGACTCGATTTGGGCCTATATGGGAAAATCACACTGAGAAAAATGCTCTGGGTTAAATGTCATGAAAAGACGACATCACACCAAAACATGACAGGCGTTTTTTCCATGTTACCTGAGCAGGTCACCTCCAGGCTCGATGTTGAAACATTTTTACTCTGTACGTCTCTTCTACGTGAACTGCAATCCCTCAGGGTCGACTCTTTGCCGCCACAGTTGAGTTTAACCTCCCGCGCTGGTTGATGGGTAGAATTGCTGGACTCGTGTGTTATGGAAACTACAGAGCCGCAGTCCAGCTGTCTGCACACCACTTTTGCATACTGAAGCTTGGGCATAGCGTCGACCCCTAGATACTTGGTATTGACCGTTCTCCACTCCCCCTGGTGCTTCATCTCCAGCCTGCCGGAGCAGCGGCTGCCTCCTTCCACCAGCCTCACATCATCAGACTCTGGGACAGGACAGGGATGGCAGACAGTGAAGCTCCGATTTAGTTACAAAAACACTGAATTAAAGCAAGCACTGAGCAGTATGCTGTAGAAAGAGGTGGCTGAATCTGAATTATGAAAACTGAATTTGAATTGGGACAACTACAAAGTCAATTTTAAAAAAATCATTCAATTCAATTTATTCAGTATTTTTTTTTCTTTTTTTTATTCAACGGTGCAATATGAGCAGCACAAATTCAGATTTCTGCAATTCAAATACATTCTGCTGCCACTGATCTCTTTTCATAGAGTAAGGTCAAGAAGTTTTCCCTCATTTCAGTCAGTTTTCCCTCATTATATGATAATATACCAGGAATCATATACAAATTGAAAATACAATCACCTCAGTAAGATCTACAAATTTGCTCATTAATTGGTGGTATGATATATTTACTTTCTTTCAAATGGCTTCTTGATGTGATATTTACTTTTAAATGTCTATTATAATGACATTGTACTTCTGAGTTGCAAATAAATCAAACGCAAATCTGAGCATGTGCTTTAACAAGACATCCTAATGTGAACTGTCTGTCAAATCTCACAGTATCATCCTGCTTGTTCTGTCCATTGCATCATATATGAGTTTACATTTTAACTAGGAGGTCATTGACAATCCATGAAGCTGCAAAGTACAAAGTACCATCAAACTAACTGATTAAATACATTGACTGCATCAAGGGAAGACAATTTTCTGAGTATGCTAGCCTGTGGCTAGTATTTTTTATCTGGACTAGCTCTAGAAAGAATTTGAACCAAAAATATCCCCTCCAAAGTCTGGTCAATCCTTGACTACATTGTTAAAAATTGCCACTGCACGTGTTGAAATCTTTTAGCAGACTCCCATGACCTAAATGGCCTCTGTGTCTTCTTCCTGCTGGTGTTTTAAAGGGTATGGGTGGACTGTGAGAATAGGTGAATCCAAGGATGAAGATGGTGGATCCAAGTGCATTAAACAAAGACATGACAGTCATAAGATCAGCAGCTATGACAGCAAGAGAGCTCAGTCTGACAGATTGTCTTGTCAGTGTCCAACAGACTGGTGTTGACATGGTGAACTTCTCACCAACCCCACTTGTCCTAAATGGCTTACCTGCCTCTACATGCCATGTTTTTGAAGATGGACCCTGTCTGAACCAAATCTGAATCAGAGTGGCTGACTGGTGGAGGGGTCAAATGTCCACACAGATATGTGCAGCCACAGCAGGATATATCCGCCTACTACCATCACTTTCATCGCTCTAGCTGCTGGCTGCCTACAGTGAAACTACAGGTGGACCAAGCCATGCAGATAACATGAACAAGACAGTATTTGTCCATTTTCATATTGCATTCTGAAATATAGAAATAGACATATCATCAGCACTTTGTAACTATTTAGAAAGGTGCTACACAAATATAGTGTATTATATTATATAAAAATGAGTGCTTAAAATCCTTCATTACCTACAGATATCAAAATATGCTTTAAAATTCTGTTTATTCATTATGTTCATTTCTTTTATTTTATCTGGGAGCACAAGAGGAAAGTATATAGTAATTGTACTCGATTTTTTGTATTTGTGAAATACTTATTACCTCGACTTCAGTCATTTTAAGTATTTACTCCAACTTTTAATTGAGTAAACTTTGTTTTTAGGGTTAAAAGATGATAAAGTGAGACAAATAAAGTTATAAAGTCTGGACCTCACCTCCCATTACTGATACTAAAGCTGCACTATAGAGGAGTCATCCCCAAATCCTGGGCTGAGCATGACACATCATAAAGACCCCCTCAAAATGTGGAAGCCAATCCATTTGTTTTAGATGTATAGTCATACTTACTTACCGTCAGATTGTCCTGGATGTTTTGGTTGTGTTTTACGGCTGGACGTCTCTGTCATCAGCAGAGCAAAACACAGAAATAGCACAGACGGCCTGAAAATCAAAGTCTGCAGGTTTGAAAGCATTTTCATTTTGTTCTGGTTCCATGAAAACACAAACCTAAACCTACTCTTCAGTGTTGGTGCCTCACTCAGTAAACACAGCAGGAGGACTGTGTACTTTAGTAGCCTACAGTCTTTCATTCTCCAGCCTGCCTCACTGTCTCATCAACATGACTGATGTTCATATTGAATGTTTCTGTGGCATTTAAATTTTCTACTCGCTCAAGCCTGCACACATACATCAATATTCCTGTGTATATGTGGAAGTTTTTAATAAAGAGGGTATCCTTTACAACTGCTCTGAATTTCTTTCTGTATACCAACTTCCAATAATCCCCAGAGAATTTGTCATAGTGTTTGATGCTATTCCCTCTGGCATTATGTTTTTTTATTCAATTCTATTTTGCTGCCCTTGTCTTTACCATCTACTGATCCAGCTGACTCTGCAGCAGGGAAAATATGTTTTTCTTCTATCTGTAGTAATGGAAGGACATACTGGGAAGTGGGGACTGGGGTCGCAAGCATGTGACATCATCGATGGGGCAGGGGAAACACTTAATACAGACATATGCTTATAGACAAGGAAAAGGGCCCATTGCTTCTTCATGGGGTAACAATGTCAGGGTCGCCGTGTGGTTAGATTAACCGTCTTTCAATCAGAGGACCAGAGGTTTAAAGGATAAGGCTGGTGTTTTTTAATGCATTGCTTACCGTCAACAAATCCTATATATGAAAATAACAAAATCAGCAATGATTTTGTTTTGCCAACAAGTCTCATCCATGTAGCCGGTGCCCAATGCAGCCATGTCCCAGCAGCCATAGAACTCCATTGTATTAAAAAAAATGATTAAAAACACGTCACAGAGCCATGCCGTTGCTCTGGGCAACATATTTCATCATCTCGATGCACCGGGCCGGCCGATTTTTTCATCAAACAACTTAATAAGCCGGCTGTAAACACGTTTGCGATCTCAGGAAAGTAGTTCCGTAGCACAGAAAATAGTCCCCGGCGTAATGAAGAATTTGTTCCCATTTGAATTTGATTTGGTAATAACTACAACAGTCTGACTTTTCGTGGTAACAGTTAGCGATTTTTAAAACTGAAACTATGTCTTTGTGAGCTGTATTTAAAGGTTTTTAGCTTACAATTGGAGCCAATGACTTCCGGGTTGACGGCTAAAAACGGTACGTGGGAAGTCAGAAAGTAACGAGGGTAGAGCAAACACATTGTTGATTTTATTATTTTCATAGGATTTGTTGACGGTAAGTAATGCATTAAAAAACACCAGCCTTATCCTTTAAGCCCCTGCGTTGCCAAGCATCCATCCTGCTAAAGTGTCCTTGAGCAAGACATTGAATCCCTACCTGCCCAAGGAAGTATCATTCTATTAGGTTTCAGTGTTTCATTATCTCAGAAAATCTACCAAAAATCAATTTTAAGCCCTCTCTGGACATTCTTGATTTTCTAACTGTAGTGGCTAAGTCAATGAATGAATATTTTGTTCAGCAATTCTCTGTTACAACGACATTGTGCTACCACAGCGCTTTGGCATTAACAGGTGAAGTTTTAAAAGTCAACGTAGTTTCAGTCACTACAATCATGTATGCACCCCCCCCCTCCCCCCTCCACCTAGAAACCACTAGTACTCTTGTTACGTCAGGACTCCAGGAATTTTATCCTGGCTGGAATGAACATGTCAGTGGCTTTTTCTGACAACCCCGGTAAAAATTCTGCCTGAAATGACCTAGTGTATTTTGAGTTAACACTGACTTTCACAGCTGGCATCTCTATTACAAGATCCATATAACCAGTGGTGGAGTCGAGCAGCATCTCTCTTTACAATGATATGGAGCCACCTTAAGAGAGTTTTGCCTGCTTTGCTGTACTGTGGGTGACGTGTGGTGTGTCCCTGGATTACCATGGTCCCTCAGTAAATTATTTTACCGCCTGGATATCTGACTGAAATTACAGATACATTACATAGTACTAATTCCATATGGGGAAGGCTTTAAACAGTTTTGAAACTTAAATGTGAAATCCTAAAAATGTACCTTAAATTATCCAGTAAATCTATCCCTTCCCTGCCTAAACAGAGGAATTATAAACAACTCAAACCAGTTTGTTTAATTATCAAGAGTGGTGCACTCCCTCTCAGCTGGACATTAGGATGTGTGTCGTGGGTTTCATCAAAAAACCTTTCCAGCATAGGCAGTCTCAGGTTTATCCTGCAGTACTGGGTCTCTGCATTAGAAGTATATTATAAAAGTTATTGAATAAATCATGTTAAATTGGAGATAATTCATCTAAAATAGTTGTTACCCATCTTGACAGTTAATAAAAAAAAAATTTTTCAAGGTAGTAGATTTTATTCCCTCATAAAAACCCTACATTAGTCTACATGTACAGTATATATATTTAATGAGGCAAATCGACAGTTACGGGACACAACTTTTTACCTCCCCTTAAAAATCAATCCTATAATGACATTAACACAGGAACTTAAGGATATGCTCTTTAAGGCCAAAGATGAGAATTTGATTTCTGAACAAGAGTTTAAATTCCTCTTTAAACCAAACCCTCGCATGGCGTCTTTTTATCTTTTGCCTAAAGTACATAAGAACATGACTGATCCACCAGGAAGACCTGTTATTTCGGGCAATGAAACCCTCACAAGCCTACTTCTAAATATGTGGACTTCTTTATCAAGCCCTTGCTCCCGTCTCTCCCCGCCTATGTACAGGACACGACTGATGTTCTCTCCAAAATCAAGGAACACAATTATATTGGTCCTAAGTCTTTACTTGACCCCCCTACTGATTTCCTTGCAGACCTTACTGAATGGACTTTGAATAATAAAGTTTTTCTGTTTCAGGACAAACTATTCAAACAGATGAAAGGCTACGCTATGGGGGCTTGTTTTAGTCCGTCTTATGCGGGCTTGTTTATGGGCAAATGGGAGGAGGATTTTGTGTTCCATTCTTGCAATGTATTTAAAGATAATATAATTTGCTGGGCACGTTATATAGATGACATCATTATGTGGTGGAATGGTACTGAAGATGATTTGTTGTCTTTTCATAGTTACCTTAACAACGCTAACACTAATGTGAAGCTTTCTTTGGAATATAATAAATACAAAATTCATTTTCTAGATCTTGAAATCAGCAAAGATGGTAATGGTTATCTTCATACCTCGATCTTTAGAAAGAACGCATGTAAAAATACCATACTCCATGCTAAGAGTTTTCATCCAGATACATTGATTAAGAACATTCCCTTTGGCCAATTTCAAAGGCTGCGCAGAATTTGCGATAATGATAGTGACTTTAAGGAAAAGAGTGGTGAGATGTATAGTCGCTTCAGGGAACGTGGGTATTCTCCCAGTGTTCTAGATACAGCTCTCTCTAAGGCTAGCTCTCCGCCATTCCCTTTTAACTAGGAAGCCCATGACTGTAAAAAGTGATCAAGTTTTTTTCTCTACCCGTTATACCGAGGCTTACACTATATGTAACATAATCAAAACGAATTGGGGTCTCATCCAGTGTGATGAGACCTTACGTGAGGTTTTTCTAGATCCCCCAGTATTTTCTTGTAGGAGGGCTCCTACCCTCGGTGATAGACTGGTGCACAGTCACCTATCTGGCAAGGAACAAGTCACATGGCTACCCAGAGTGCCCAATGGTACCTATAAGTGTGGCCATTGTAAACAATGTGACATAGTCGTCAAATCAAAAGGGTTTACTCACCCAGTAACACAAAAGTTATATACCACTAGGCATTTAATTAACTGTAAGACTAAATATGTTATCTACTTACTTTCCTGTTCTTTGTGTGACGCTTTTTATGTGGGACGCACTAAACGACGTCTACAGGACCGATTGGCTGAACATAAATATGCTGTCAAAACTGGTAATTGTGATTATGCTATTGCTAAACATTTTAAGGACATTCACAATGGTGACTGTCTTTTTTACAGCTATCAGTATAGATAATATCCCTTTAACCTCTAGAAGAGGGAATAGACAGAGAACACTCAACCAAAAAGAGAGCCGCTGGATCCATAAACTCCAGGCTATGGTGTTTCCTGGTCTGAATGACTCTATTGACATGGTTTCTTTTCTATAGACTTATCTGATTTATATACTGTGTGTGTATGTGTTGACATGACATGTATGTTTGTTCATAGATAAATGTATACACTGACCTCTGGTGGTGATAGGTCAATATTGATGGCCTTACCTGGTAATTGCCTTACTACCTCACCAGCTGACTGTTATTAGACTAATGTCAACCTATGTTATATATGGTATGTGAGGTGAACTGCTTTCATTGCTATGCCCTGACGAAGGCCGTGTGTGGCCGAAACATGTTGGCTTGATTTTATCTGTTCGACTATGAACTAGCCTTTGATTAAAGCTTTTTAATCATATGAAGAGTGCCTTCGATTCGCCTTTTTTTGACAATACATATATATATATATTGGAGACAGACACATATTTTAAGTGGTGTCACAGACATAAAAAACTTGGCCTACCTCAGTGATTTTATGATTGTGACAACCAATATTTGGGCTACTGGGCCGTTGTTCAATAGGCCTATACTACTGTAGTTGATTAATGACTAGAATTATTACTTAAATGTTACTAAACCATGACTAAAACTAAACTGAAACATTTTTAGTATAAAATTATATTGTTGCCAAGGTTTAGTGGAAACTCACTAGTGGGCTCACGTCCAGCTCAGCCTTTGGTCCTCTGTAGGCCACACCTACATAGGCTGCACATCCTTGGACGGAAGCGGCCCCTGAAACACCATGCACCCCTCCAATATTGAGAAAACACACTGCTACAACCAAAAACCAAAACAAACAAGATGGTGGAACAACTTGATACTGTATTTTTTCCTTCTCTTCTGCTAAGTTCTCATTGGCTATTGCCAGTCTCCTTTCAGATTTAAGTGGTTTATCAGCTCACACTACAGGGGGATGTCAAGACTTTTCCCAGGTTCCAGTCACAAGAATCTAACATGTTGAAATAATGATGGTCCTGACTGGATTAGGAGGTGAGAGATTCAAGTCAACTAAATCTGGATGACCATCCCAAACTAGTGCTGACTCACTCTGATCTTGAAAATCAGCTGTGGTGGCTAAATCATAACTATGAAGGCAAGGGCAGATATTTCATTTCACTGTTGGGGGGGACAATAAACAGAAACATTTCTCAAGAGCAATTCCTGAAGGGGACACCAAAGGTGCCGCCAAAAGTACTGTTGTATTAAATGTATATAGAGGTCCATTATGAAACATTTCCATAAGCACTTCATTCCTTTCTTATGAAGATTTTATCAAATTGCCTTTGATATTACTGGGGTCTTTCTACTTGGCGTTTCGGTGCACTGAAAAATGATCGGATGTCTGTTTTTCTTTTCTCTGCCATTTTAACTGACCTGGCTGGCTGACAAATAGACACACACACACACACACACACACACACACACACACACACACAGTATGCAGGTTATTTACAGTAGTAGGTGAGATGCAACACCCATTAACTGAACTAAAGCTAATATATGCCTAATTAAATTTAGTTTTCCCGAAAAAGCAGATCTCTAATGTTTTGCTGTCAATGTGTAAAAGTCCAGAACGCTATGAAGCCTGCCAGAAACTTACTTAATATTTTAACATAATGTTTGTTGTAATTATGTCTTTTTTATGAATTAAGTCTTCATTTATTTCCAAAATTATAAACAAAATTACATAGTGGCAGCCATTTTACATGCAGTAAGAAAAAAAGAATATACTTAGAACCTAATTACGTAGGGTAAGTTAATCTTAAATATTATATTATAGAAATATTACTGTTACCATCTACAAAAGATAATTTTGGTATAAAAACCCGCATTTTAATTTAACCAAGTATCCTGTATCATAAATACATGTCTGGCATTTGTAACAAACCAAACCGCTTGAAAATCGGTCGAAAATTCAGTGAGTTATGAGGATTTTAATTGTGGACAGACCTCCTGCCTCCATAGACATACATGCATTAGGAGACGCGGCTGCCCCGTACCAACACGCTGACACACAAGATTCAACCGCGAGGTAATGGAGTGAACAAAATGTAGTCTGGTTACAATTGTGAATGTGTTTTATTCTATTGAGTGGTAGAAGTAAAGAAAAATGTCTGACACATCCTTTGTTTTAAGTTAACCTTTGCGAAGCAGCTACTTACTGGAGGTCTGCCGCCACTGACACACTTCCAGATATCCTCCACACACACTCGTACCGAGGGCTAATGTGTGTGTGGGGGTTCGGGGAGGCAGGTAGGCAGTGGACCAAACCACTGTGAGGCATATGAGAAGGGGGGGGGCCGCAATCTTTAGAAACTTAAAAACGCATTGTTTTGTGTCTATAATTAGCACAAGTGCTTTCAATGCATATTATTTAAAATGATATAGTTATGTTTACAATGATATATTGAGGGGGACAACTCTCTGTTTTTCCCAGGAAGGGGGGGTCCCCGTAATTTCCGCCCATGTATGAAGGGCTGGGTTTCGTTACCTGACTCCGTTTTGGAACCGGTTCCAAATTAGCAAAATACCCAGATTTGTTAATCAAATTCCTCGCCCCCTCGATGATGTCATACACTTGCGTCCCCAGTCTC
This sequence comes from Centroberyx gerrardi, assembly GCF_048128805.1. NCBI lineage: Eukaryota > Metazoa > Chordata > Actinopteri > Beryciformes > Berycidae > Centroberyx > Centroberyx gerrardi. The sequence goes on from NC_135999.1 coordinate 30,866,678, forward strand.
CACTTCCCCGTGTGTCCTTCCATTACTACAGATAGATGAAAAACATATCATTAACATTGTACAGGAGGTTGTGAGCCATTAATGAACATGAGTTTAGGTTAGGGTCATTGGCACCATATTGCTGAGAAGGAGCTAACATGGCTCAAAATTGCAATGGCTGAACTGAAAAATGGTTGGAGAGAGTAGCCTTGACCAGCCTAGGATTCCTGAATTCATCCAACAAGTTTTTCCACTCTATCTCCTGCTAATAGGTGAGGAAGACTAAAACATAATGGCTTAAGTGCTTTATTCTATACTTCCTTCTATCAGTTTGGTAGTTTGACCTATGCAAATGGTGGAACAAGTGTGGGATTCATCCAGTTTGAGGTTTTGTAAGACTAGTTTATCAGAAAAAACAGGAACGTGGGTGCACCACTGATAATTAAACAAACTGGTTTGAGTTGTTTATAATTCCTCTGTTTATGCAGGGAAGGGGTAGATTTACTGGATAATTTAAGGTATTTTGGCATTTCACTTTTATGAAAACATATTCATATGAAAACTAAAGCCCTCCCCATATGGAATTCGTATTATGTAATGTATCTGTAATTTCAGTCAGACATCCAGGTGGTAAAATAATTTACTGGGGTACCATGGTAATCCAGGGACACACCACACGTCACCCACAGCACAGCAAAGCAGGCAAAACTCCTTGGTGGATGCTTGTATGACTTCTATCATACTTCCCTTCTGCAGGGCTCTGGGGCTCTGCTCTTCATTAAGTTTCTGTTCTGGTTTTAGTATTTTTGGTAAGGGTGGAATTGTTTTTAAAGGTATAAAGACAGAAGTTCACAATAGGTATTTTCTATATCTTTGCAACAGGTATTGTGTCACATAAACAATAAGTAATTCCTTTTCAATTCATCAATACATCTTCAACCAACTTAAATTTTTATTTAAGTTAGTTTTCCAATTAGTTGTATTTTTTTTTCACAAAGCTTAGTTTTTATTTTTATTTCAGTTTATATCAGTGTTTTTTTACACCTAGTTCTCATCTTAGTTTTAGTTTATTATAATAACCTTGGCCTGCACAGTAAAGACAGGTTCAGGCTTTCTGCTGGTGCTGAAACAGCAACAAAACCCATGGCCATGGCCTGGTTGACTGAGCACTGTGAAACAATCTGTTTTTATTTCCTGAAACTTGTAACAGCTATAAAATAATCTCTAGACCTAACCACTAAATGCTAATCTCTGTTTTGTCTATGGCCTGCAAAAACCTCATTCCTCCACACTGGTAGAAAATGTTTCTTGACCCATGGGACCAAGCCCCATTGACTTATTTGTCTTCCATTACTGGTGGGACAATAAAATAGAGAAACTAGATGGCACCTTAATGTCACACCAGAGGGGCACTTGAGGGGCTGAAATACCTGTCTGGTGTGACCTTAGGGGGACTGGTTTTTCTACTGTAGGGGCACCCTAGTAGAACATGAGACCCTCACTTTATTCATCTGAAGGGACATTCTAATGGGACACTTCCATACTTCATTTTTGCCCTAAGATCACAAGGAAACGTGTGTTTTTTCTACCATAGGGCCCTAACAGCTTGGTTGATGCACTGACTCGCTGTTTACCACGTTGGTCTGTGTGTCAGCCAGGCAGCACCCAAGACTGACTCTTGCTTAAAGTGTGTTTGCGTGTGTGTATTTTTGAGCGTTTGCATGCATGTGTGTGTGTGTGCATGTATTGTCTGTTTACATGTATGCGTTCGTAGTAAGTGTAGGTTGATGAGGTGGTGCCCTTTTTAAAGTATCTTAATAATTGTTTTCATTTAACAGACCTCTAGGCCTGTGTCATTCTATTCAATCAATTTTGATTTGAAATTATGTCGGTGTTAGGGCAGACTTTAATGAAGGATTTTTTACTTGTTGAGTTGATATAAAATGATTTTGCATATTCAAAAAGAGACAGTGGTTTAGATTAGATAAATTGGCTATAGACATAAACAGACTTAAAATTAATGCAGCAGTCAAGAAAGGCCATGTGCCACCTACTGGCCTAGATAAAATCCATCCTGCAACATCCAGGCAACATCTATATACAATGAAACTGCTGTGCTGTCTTTGCCTCAACACTGTAATAAAGAAAACAAATAATTCAGTATTTTCCACCTAGCTCTGTGTTATTTTCTCTAGCTCCTTGCTGTGTCTCTGGCCATCTGTTGTCCTTCAGCCACATGAGTGACAACCCAACCCTACACTGCTTAGTGTTAGCTAATTGTGCGTCTTGTGTATTTTCCTGGATCCCATCATGAGAATGTGATACTTTGTTTGCCCCTGTAGGGAAATCTCTTGCCCACCCTTCCTCCCCCCTCCACAGCAAGGGGCAGAGTCGCCTACAGAACAGAAACCCTGGAGATGGTAGAGATTCAATGTCTTGCTCAAGGTGTTTGAAACCTGTTCCTCTGGTTGAAGGACGGTCTCTGTAGCTGGGGGTGGTCCAGGGTAGGCAATATCTGTATCCAAACATGAAACCTGATTGTGGATGACTCATGCCTCTGCTACCTCTGCTAACTAATCTTCACAAGCCACCAGTATACTACAAGCAAACATGTTCATTCTAAACATGACATTAATCTGAGTGGTTGCCTTTAAATATGTGTTTTTAATTTATATTTATGCCAGCTTATGTGATTTACCTCCTGCTCTGCTGGGGTGAGGAAGCGGTTTTGAAGCCATGAAAATAATCAATCAATGAAAAAGAAGGAAAAGCCTAGTGAAAAGTGCAATCTTTGTACTTTCACATATGATGATCAAATCCCATTAGGATGTATGGACGAGGCCTGAGATAAAGCTTCCTAGCGAATAATAATTTGAAAACATCTTCTAAGAGTTCTGGTGGGCAGGACTGGTCCAAATCAGGTCTGATTGTTAACCATAGTATTCAAACATTCATTCATTGTCTTTACCTGTTTAAATCCTATTCAGAGTCACAGGGGGCTGGAGCCCATCCCAGCATGCATTGGGCAGAAGGCAGGGAAACACCCTGAACAGGTTGCCAGTCCATCACAGGACTAACACTGATAGACAGACACTCATACTATCATACGTATGGGCAAATAGAGAACATTTCAATTCCATATCATTTGTGGGAAGACAAAAAGGAAGCAGAGGCATAGGCTAATGCTTGTTGGTTTTTTTACTGTCTTAGCTCTTTTAGCTCATTTCTGCTCATAATTTTTCTTTTTTGTCTTTCCAGTACAATTCCTGTGGCGCCTGAAGTATTGTTGCATGTGGTTTTGAGGCGGGGCCACATTGTGGGGGAGGTCTATCTGACATTCAGGAATACTAGGTGAAAAGCATGACTCAATCACTTTATCTGTAATGGTGAGGAGGCGGCTGCACTGAACCTATCCTCTCCTTTCTCCCACCTCCCAACCTGTCCTGTGGATTATCAAGTTATAGACAGCCTTCTGGTTTACATATGTGCCTGCCTGTCAGTATACTGTCAGAAGAGGAAGCCTCCAATCTTTCAACCTGGTAATTTTTGCCCTGACTGGAGTCGGACCTGGAGAATTGACACATGCTGCTTCTACTTAGGAATGCTTAGAAACAATCTTCTACAGATGGATATGATGATACAGTAGTCCTTCTACTGGGGAAAATAGTGTCCTTGCTGCATCTCTGCTAAAAGGAATAGAGACAAATCCTATCTACTTCAGCTGGGGAGAGTAGAATCTGAGCCACTGCTGCAGAGCAGCTACATACAGTACATCTCTCATGTGCACGTATTTGCCTGCAAACCCGTGTTTGTGTGTGTGTACCTGTACGTGCTTACATCTGTGTGTGTGAGTGTGTATGTGTGTGTGTGGTTCTTCTGGCTTGTAGTGTGTGTTTTACGATGCTGGAGTACGAGGAAGCCTTGTCCTTCCTGGGGGAGTGGGGCAGCTTCCAGAGGTCCATCTTCATCCTGCTCAGCCTCAGCTCCATACCCAATGGCTACGTGGGCATGGCCATGGTCTTCCTGGCCGACATACCGTCACACCGCTGCCGGTTACCCCCCCTCAACTCGTCCTCCTCCAACTCATCATCTCCCTCCTTCAGTCTGGAGCTGAACCACTCCATCCCTCTGGAGTCGGTGAAAGGGGAGGTGATTCTCAGTCGCTGTTCCAGGTATAAGAGAAAAAATCCTGCAATTGATTGAATTGAAAGTGAATTGAGCACAGTCCTGTTTTCAGCTACAAGTATTTAAGGGGGGGGGGGTGTATCTTGTTCACAGTAAAAGAAAAAAAAAAGAAAATTGTACTATTTGTTGTTTTGTCAAAGTTGTAAACCTATTTAGAAAAAATGAGTCAGAACACGGTTGGATTGTGATGTAAAAATTCAGCACATTCCATACAAGGCAAATTCAATTTGCTCCACATAAAGAACAAAAAATACAGAATTTGTCTAGTAAAATGACATTGAAAAAGAAAAACAAATTAGGTAAGAGGTGACAGTGGGAGCACATCTCAGAGCATATGGAAGTTTATTCCAGTAATTGGGAGCATATTACTAAAAGCAGCTTCACCAGATTTTGTTTTCACCCTGGGAACAACTAACCCTAACTAACTCCCAGATAACCTAAGACGTCCGGGTGGCTTGTATCCTGAAAGCAGGTCAGAGATGTATGTTGGAGCTAAACCATTTAGTGCTTTATAGACGAGCAGCAGAATTTTGGCACACCAAGCAAGCCAATGCAGTGATCTAAGAACTGGTGTAAAGTGTTCTGTTTTCAGTCTTAGTCAGAACTGGCAGCAGCACTCATTGAATAAGCTGTAACCATCCCAGAGTTTTTTTGGGGAGACCAGAGAAAAATTGCAGTGTCTAACCTACTGGTAATGAAAGTGTGTATGAGCCTATCTAAGTCAGGTTTTGATAAGACCCCTTATTTTGGCAATATTTTTAAGATGATAAAAAGCTCATTGTGTAATGCTATTGATATGGTTGTGAAAATTAAGATCAGACTCCACAATAACACCAAGACTCCTAGCTTGGTCTTTGAGAGACAAGGAATCAAGGTGAGCCTGAATGTTCTGCCTCTTTTCTTTAGCACCAAAGAAAATTACCTCAGTTTTATTTAGCTGAAGAAAGTTTTAGCACATCAAGTTATTCATTTCCTCAATGCACTGAATCAGTGAATCTACAGGACCAAAGTCACTAGGAGAAAGATGTATGTAGAGCTGGGTGTCATCTGCATAATTGTGGTAACAAATGTTATTTTTCAGTATGATATGACCTATAGAAACGATGTCAGTAATTGGGGGAACGGGGAGACTGGTAAGAGTGGAGCCATACAGGCCTCTTGGCTGATATGACGGTGTCAGGGACAGAGAGATTCTCAGGCCTTGTATGTAAGGATATGCTCCTTTATTTATTTATTTTTTTTTACAAAAGCTATTATTGCGTCTATCTCCTCCACTTTTCTCTTCAGTAAGTCAGAGGTCGTCCTGAGGGAGACGAGGTAGAAGACTGCAGCGTATGCGGCATATTATCACAATCCTGGTAGTTTTGATTTCTCTCAAGGTTGTTGCCATTTCCAATGGAGTTTTTTATGTTCCTGTTGTGGGCATGTTTGCTAGGTAGAGAAACAGAGGAGGGGGAAATGTATGGGTGGCAAATTATGTATTTTAAATTCGCAGTGAGGATCTTAAGTCCCAGGTCTGTTTGGGTGCATGCCGTCAGGTCTGAAAAAGGCTCGGCATTCCCAGAAAATGTTGAAATTGTCAATAAAATTGGCACTTGCCAATGATAGCCATGTGTTTAAGGCTAATAGTCAGCTGAAACGGACAATTCCACGGCCGAATGTGGGAATAGGACTCAATATGTTGCTTTGAATAGCTTTTTAATAGCCTCTCTCTATTCCAGGTGGAGATCCATATGGAGAGAGTGTGGTAGCAACACTAGCCAGTTAGTTAGTTATCTATTTACACTATCCAAAGAGACAGAAGTGTGCATAGATGAGTGTTTGGCACTATTTATTTTTGGTTTTTACAAATCTATCCATGTACTGTTGCTGTTGAGCAAAAACCTTGTATGGCCAATGTAACCTTGTATGTCAGCTTTTCAGGAGTCAGCTTTACTTCCACATTTACGACCAGGGTGCTCCTGGTCTTGTCAAATGGCCTCATACTCCTTGTCCGTTATATGACCGTGCAGATCAATCATCACATCTAATGACTCCCAGTGGAGTCATTACAGGTCCACCACCATGTTTACCAGCTGGCAACAGACATTGTGGATTAAAGGCTTCCTTTGGCTTTCTCCAAACATAAACCTGTCTGGATGGAAGAAAAGGCTGAAAGACTAGAAACTAGATTCAGACTGATATCTGACTAGATTACTTTTTTTCCCCAGTTCTCAAAGCTCCAGGTTTTGTGCTCCTTACTCCAGGTTATGCATCTTTGATACCAGTGGTTTCTGGCCATGCCATGAATGCCAGCTTTATGAAGCTCAGTACAGTTTTAGTTGAGACTGTGTCACAGAGGTGTTGGTTCAGTTCTGTGGTCATTTTTGAGTCTGTAGTTTTGTGGGGTTTAGCAACTATCCCATTGCAGTAAGTGTCCGTCTATCCCTGTCGGTGAGCTGCCACTGTTTGTCTGTGTTTGGGATATGTTGTAATGACTTTCCAGACCAATCCACCTGGAATTCAAACACCAACTGTTCCTCTGTGTAACTGTGTTAGTTGCTTCCTTTTGCTCTGAAAACACATATGAAAGTAGTGATTGTCAGAGCTCTTGTGTTATATGTATAAAATGTCTGTGTTCCAGGTACAGACAGTCTGCGGACGGGTCCTTCTATACTAATGAGACGGAGGGATGCATTGATGGTTGGGTGTTCAGCTCTGAGAGATACTCCTCCACCATCGTTACGGAGGTAAGAACAACACACATAGACACACACAACTCATACATACAACTTTAAAACAGCGCTTTTCAAGGATATACAGTGTTTGATTATCTGCATTTAAAGAGATAATTAGGTTTAGTGTTTGTATTTTGGTTAACAACCAGGCCTGGTTTGGGCCAGCCCTGCCCAATATATATCTGGCAAACTTTTTCAAATTTGCTTAGATTTTACCTGTGTTGAAATATGTTTTTATACTCCCTTATATCAGTTGCCTTCAATGCATGTTATTGGAGTTTAGGAGTGTAGGGAAAACTCTGCTTGAGAAGTCTGGAGCACAGTGTGAATACCCGTGTCACTTATGGCCGGTATTTGATTCCAGTTGCTGTGGTTGTCCTTCCATCTCTACATGTGAAAATACAGAGGGGGAAATTTCAAGTGCATTTTCTCCTTCTTAATGCCACTTCATTTCAAAGTGTAATTTACAGTCAAAGGAACTGGACAGAAAAGCCTTACTGAAAAGTGCAGCCTCTGTGCTTTCACGTACTGTATAGTCAAAATCTATTTCACTGGTTCATTTGTGAATATGACACTCTCAATTCTACTATCAGCACCTGAAGTGGATGTCAGGGCTGTTTTTCTGGTGGGTCCCTACATGACGACAGTAGAAGTATGTCTCCCATATTGAGACATACCACCACCCCGGCCACAACACCCTTACTTTCCACCGTGCTACTTCAGTGTGACACTCCTTCCTGTTTATAGTCATGTGTCCTTTACGGAACCGTTTCGTGCTGGGAAAACAGAAATTTAACACTTTAAGTGCCACCAACACATAATTTGCTGTTAACAAGTCCTGTTCATTTCATGTTTTTCTGTGAGATCACGTTGGGGAATTGCATTAACCCTAACTACATAGCTTTTACCCTCTTGAAATTAACTGTTAAGCCACTTGAGGTCACTATTGTTGTCTGTATTAGTTATACTTGTATGTACTAGATAACATATCTATTTGTTGATGTTTGGTGATGTAAAATTAGCTAGGTTTATCCTCTTTATCTCTCTATTATTAACTTCAACACTGTCCAACAATGTATTGGTTAGAGGTCCCTTTATGCTGTTCTAGTTAAGACATATACCTCCAGTCTCCATGATACAACTAAACAGACACAGCTTGATTGTCAAACTAATGAGTTTCAACGTAATGTTTGGTGTCGACCAATCAGCTGCTATTTTGTAATCGACTCAGCCTACATTTCATCCTCATCTGTATGTCTTTTTCTTTGTGTTTGTGTGTGTGTGTGTGTGTGTGTGTGTGTGTGTGTGTGTGTGTGTGTGTGCATGTAGTGGTCTTTGGTGTGTGAGGACAGCTGGAAAGCTCCATTCGCTGTTACCATTTTCTTCTTTGGAGTTCTCCTTGGATCTTTCGTGTCTGGAATCATCTCTGATCGGTACACACACACACACACACACACACACACACACACACACACACACACACACACACACAGCTGACAGCTGTCTCATCTACAACTTTGCCTGTTTTCTGCCATCATCTGTTTAGCTGTCTGGTCATAGGCTATGACAAGTCCTGCACACAAATCAGTTTTTGTCAAGGTCAAGCTGCTGTCCATACATTTACTGACTGTCAGACAAGAGAAATCTGGGTGGGAATATTCTGTTAAGGCAGTAAGCTTTCTGCACGCCGCCTGTTCAATCCAAACGATTGTCCCGTCTTACTGAAATTATTACAAAACCTACTGTCGTTCATCCTGGTGATCCTGCAGAGAGGGGGAGGCTAAATCTAGTCAGTGCCAACGAACATTCATCCATCTCTCTCTCTCTCTCTCTCTCTCTCCCTCTCTCTTTCTCTCCATTTCTCTCACCATTTCATGTCTCTCTATCTTTAGTTTTGGGCGGCGTATTATCTTCTTCATGACCATGGCAGTCCAGACGGTGTTCAGCCTCCTTCAGGCTCTTGTCAACAGCTGGGAAATGTTCTGTGTGCTCTACTTCATAGTGGGAATGGGACAGATCTCCAACTTCTGCTGTGCCTTTGTACTGGGTATGATCAATAGATGGATGGATGGATAGATAAATTGATAGATAGACTCAGAGAGAGATGGATATTCTTCTGTGTTGTTACATTTCCTTAGTGTAACTGTTGCCAAACTTTATCTTCCAAAAAGCAATTAACAAAATAGAGTTCAATTCATGTGGGTTTTTGAAGACTGTCACTGATGGACTGAAGCTGCCCGTAGATTATATTTCAAGTTTCATGTTTAAATTTGGTCATTTTCATGCAAAAAAAAAAAATCCACAAACTTAGTAGTCATTGTTTATTTACTGTCTCTTGGCAGGATGGAAAAGCCTCTAAAACATTATATATTGCAATATATTTTGCAAAACCAATATACTGTTCTAACCCTAGTTCTAATATGATCTGTTTTCTCTACGTCTAGGGTCGGAGTTGTTGACAAAGAAGGCGCGGATCAGCTTTGCTGCTATTGGAATATCTTTCAGCTACGCTCTGGGTTACACCATACTGCCTCTGTTCGCTTTCTACATCAGGAGCTGGAGATGGCTGCTAGTGGCTCTGTCTCTGCCTGGTCTACTGTATATACCTCTGTGGTGGTAAGAGACAGTAGAATAGAATCAAAGTTCTGTCTCCATCTGGGCTACTGTTCCTACGTCTATGGGACATAGAGGGCAAATATTTGGTGATTTTTATGATCTCCGCCCACAGATTTGGACAGGGTGTTGGTTTTAAAAAGTATTATACAAATTTTACTTATTATTATGATTATTGTTGTTGTTGTTGTTATTATTATGAAGTTATCAATCAGTGGAAATCAGTGGCCAGCCTATTTATTGATTGATGTGTCCCGTGACCAATCATTAGGTACCTCCCAGAGTCTCCTCGCTGGCTATTGTCTCAGGGCCGCATAGAGGAGGCAGAGCTGATAATCAGAGCGGCAGCTAAGAAGAACGGGGTCACGCCCCCTGAGGTCATCTTCAAACAGGAAAAAGCCACTTCACTCAAGGTGCACACACACACACACACACACACACATTACTGCTGCCTTAAGTGCTCCTGATGAGCTCCTTCCAACTTCAGAAGTTGTAAATATGACTTCCACAGTGCATTCTCGTGGGTTTGTCTGTGATGATCCCGCCCCCTTTCTGTCTAATGTGAAAATGAATAGGGGTGTAAAATTCTGTTAATTCCTTAATCTATGGCCAATGCAAATATTCACTATTGTTGCTTTTGAGGGTTCCTCTATTATGCATTTGTTTATTTTGCTAAATCTTAGCTTGTGCCCCATGGTTGTTTTCCAAAAATTCAGTAACATGTTGGAATATGTAATAACTTCATCATACGTCATTTCTACTTATAATATTTCACCCATTTTAAGAGCATGTGATACAAATTTTTTTGCCATTTCGCCAAAACATGGAACTGGATAGAATCCAAAATGACGACAACACTTGAGAGGACTACAGTGAGATAATCTTACGGGTTACAAAAAACCCCAAAAGGATACAAAAGTTGATGAATTGAAATGTCAAAATCAAACTTAAACGCATTTTATAAAACTTCATATCCATCATATGGATTGGGTTTCAAAAATTATTTTCTATTTATTTTTCCCAAATTTAGCTTGTGAAATGAAACGTCGAGAATAAAATCACATGTCATTTGTTCATTATCTGATTTGTGATTTTAATTTGGATATGGACTGAACGGAGGATACATGGATTAGTGACGTACCTACAAACTGCTGTTTTCTTTTAGAAATCAAGTGGCACAAAGTTAATTTTTGTTGCAGTGGCAGCATGAGGAGAAAATGTGCATCAGGCATCTAATTGATGTTTTGATTAATTTAATAGCCCAAAGTTGTATAATCCATCACTTTAACCACCAGTTGTTGACACATCTTTCCATGCTCTCTGCTGCTGAAACATCTCATCTCAGCAACTCAGAGATCATAGAAAACGTACCCTGTCTTATTTATCTCTTTGTTGGGTTGCTCATGTGTGTTGAACTTGTAATTCTGATACTTCTGACAGCACTTGAAGGCAGCATTAGTAGGCATGACAGGCAGCATATATCCATCCTCTAGTTTGGATACTGCACTTATCACACAGTGACATTTTGGACAAGGTTTGAAGCCATTAGAGGGATACCTCACAAATTTGAATTTCAGTTATTTTTCTTCACCGGGTATTTGTCACAATGTCAAAGTATACCTTTAAGGTTCTGTTCTGTTCTGTTTGTGTTCTTACTGAGTAGGTAGAGAATGGCATTTTCTGTGTGTGCGTGTGTGTGTGTGTGTGTGCGTGTGTGCGTGTTTAGGAGAGTGGTCCTGCAGATAGCCAACATGTGTACACCTGGCTGGACCTGTACCGAACTAGCAACATCAGAAAACTCACCATCATCAAGATCTGTATCTGGTATATACAGTATATATACACACACACACACACACACACACACACACACACACACACACACACACGCACACACACACACATAGACACACACTTGAAATGCTTGAAACTACACTGTTGATGCCCCTTTTATCAGCCAGAATAACCTATCTATCTATCTATCTATCTATCTATCTATCTATCTATCTATCTATCTATTATTTAGGATTGCGATCTCCATGACATATCATGGACTGGCTCTGAACACGCCAAACATGGACGGAGACCCGTACATCAACTGTCTGGTTTCTGGGGCAACTGAGTTCCTTGCTTACAGCTCTATGTGGCTTGCGATTCACTACCTCCCTCGGCGTTTACCGGTCCCCATCACCCTGCTGCTAACTGGAGTCCTACTGTTTCTCATCAAACTCATACCTGATGGTACTGTACACACACACACACACACACGCACACACACACACACACGCACAACCCCCTGCCCCTTGTTTCACCTACAACATACTCTTAACATGCTGGAATGTGATCACAGAAATTTATACATACATTTTGGTCATCAACTTTATCATGTATTAGGAATACAGCAAGTTTTTGCTAGATTGGCCCGTTGGTCAACTTAGCCTTTAAGTGATGAGAAGACAGACACCAAAATCATCCATGCACTCCCCATAGATTGTTGGCTTCGGCTAATAGCCTATCCTGCCTTAATAATTGGTCTGCAATCTTCATGGACAAAAAAGGAGGCTAGTTAGGCTCTTAGACTTAATCAGGGGACTGTGATATCAACTGAGGGCAAACTTTCGTGGCGGGAATGGTGCGGCAGGGCTGAGTTTACACTTGATTTGAAGCAAACATCAGCCTACAATAGTAACTCCCAGTAAGTTTTAGCCTACTTCTAAATATTTTGTAGCCTATTTATTTTGACAATCAGCCTAAAGATGAAAATTTGTCAAAATACAAAATAGACTACAAAATAGAATGTTTGTTGACTTAAGAGTACAGTGGATGAAAAAACAATTCAATCAATGCAGAACCTTTTTCATTCATATGCTACAGATAATTTAGAAAATGCAAAGACACACACACACACACACACACAGGAAAAAAATCGTTATCAGCGTATCGGCCGATATGGCAGAATATTGGCAATAGGTATTGGCTCCAAAAATCCAGAATGGTACATCCCTATTTTCTACCATTTCTCATCTGGGAATACTTTCACCAAGAGAAAGTCAACTTTTCTACCACTTTAACCCAGTTCAGTATGAGAGGACACTGACTGATTACGAAGAAAACAAATTTGAGGATGTCAGTGAGATGTGGTTTTAGGGAACTCTCACTTCAATCTGATATTTTGAAGGGGCGATGACAAAAGTAACATTTTTTTTAGATTGGTAACTGTAATATTAATACTAAAATTGAAATAGTACTTTTTCACTATGAGAAAAGGGATAATATTACTGTAATGCATTTTCATTCATCAAGGCTCATGATAGCCATCCGCTTGACAGTTATATCATCTTCTCTTTTCTTTTCTTCCAGATCTGTCCATTGTAACCCTAACTCTGGTGATGATGGGGAAGATGGCGGTGACGGGTGCATTTGGTTTCGTCTACCTCTACGCCACAGAGCTCTTCCCCACTGTAGTGAGAAACATGGCAATAGGCTCCTTATCCATGGCCTCCCGCATTGGCAGCACTGCCGCTCCATACATCGCTTTCATAGGTGAGGTTTGCGTGTGTGTGTGTGTGTGTGTGTGTGTGTTCCTCTACCTCTATCCTTTTGTTGATTGAATGTCCTCACAGGGATAGAGAGATGAACACATCTTGTTGGTCCTTGTTTCTACAAGGGGCTACTTAAATGTTAGGATTTGGATTGGTAGCTCAATCTAGTTGTAACTAAAATATTCAGCAACAAAAATATCTTTTGTCACATATAGATTAGCCACCTCAGACATCAAGATACACATTGTAATACTAACGCTAGGCTAGCGAGCCTCACTCAATATGCGGTGAGAGAGCACCGTTTCGTTACCATTGGGCAAACATAATAAATTCCAAACCTAATATGCAAAAAAACTGCTTTGCTAGCTCAGTCTAGTTGTAACTAAAATATTCATCAGCAAAAATGTTCTTTTTGTGACATAGGTATAGCTTTGCAACTGTGGTGGCTAATCTAATACGGCTAATATAAGTGCCGTTTGACTGACTGATGGACGGACAGACCTGAATTTCGCTCCTGATGAACATATATGATGCCGTTGGAAAAATAACTTGCCTCCTTACACAAGTTTATTCTAGTTTCATTATTCAGTGTACATTATGACAATTTCACCTCTTCTGTATACATACATGCTCTTTTCAACCTTTAAGTCTCCTTTGTGTAGACTTTATGAAACTATTCAAGATGCTGGCAATACGCTTGGAAGCAGTCCTTCCATACAACTGGTTTCTTGATGGGAGGCTCATTTTTAACATTAGAACTATTTGTGGCGTAATTTACACTAAGTGGTAAGTGGTAGGATCTTTACATGCAGAGAAGGCATTGGAGAAGGACTTGAATTTGCTGCTCTCAGAAAATTTGGTTTTGGGGATGCCTTCAGTCCAACTCCTATACACAACCCCATTAGCCTCTGTGTGTAATAATGACATGCACTCTATTTCACCCTGTCACATGGGACATGACAAGGTTGTCCCTTGTCTCCTTTATTATTTGCCATAGCAATAGAGCATCTATCAGTGGCAGTTACAACCTCCCCTCTTTTCAAGTTATTAGCCATAGAGGATTGGAACACTGATTGGCTGATGATTTATTGTTATACGTCAGTAACCCTGTTATTAATATACCACATATTCATAATATTAACTCAATATACAGAAATGTGAATGCCATCCCATTAACCTTGCACCATTACAACTATGTCAGACTTACCTTTTGGAGATGCAATTGCAGATAACACTGACAGAGTTGAAGGACCTAAAAGGAGTGTAGCAGTGGGGCAAAAATGAATGAATTCAATTAATTTAAATTGCATTATTTGTAGCATTTACTAATTCTTAGTAAATGGTTAAAAGACAAAATAATCATTTGATAGTTAACAATCAAATAAGAGCTTATTAAATTCACTGTTTATGAAAGATATTAAGAAGTGTTACAAGTGTTACTTAACCAAAGATTTGGGTTCTGGGTTTACTCTTTAAAATGTGATTGCATCTAAGATGCATTGAAGATCCAATCACCCAAAACCATCTCCGGAATGAGACACATTTGGAGACATTAACAAAATGTAAATGCAATGAGTCTCCAAGTGATATAAACAAAACTGGAAAATTGGAAATATAAATAAATCAATCAAGCATAAGATGCAATGAGTCTCCAAGTGGCACACACAAAAATGTCATGCCAGGCATAAAAGAGGCCAACCAACTCAACCTCGCTGCCTCACTCTGTGTTTTGCTTTTTGTGCATTACTGTAGGTAGATAATTCTTTCTCTCTGGTTGCAGGTACATACAACAAGTTCATCCCCTACATCCTGATGGGTGGAGTCACTATTGTAGCGGGGCTCCTCAGCCTATTGCTACCAGAAACCAAAGACCAGGAGCTCCCTGATCTCATTCCCCAAGTCAAACCACTTGTCGGGTAGGTTTCAGTAATTTAGTTGAGAATGTATGCTAGCATATTCAGCATTTCCACCTCTCGCTGGGTATTTAATTTATTTTATTTATGACTGTTTTAGTGTCCCATGATGGTCTAAATGCTCTTTCAGAGGCTTTTCCACCCTGACAAGAATACATTTAAGGGCAAAACTGAATCCTTGTAGTTTTTTGAATATTTATATACTACTGCTACCAGTAATAATAATAATAATAATAATAATAATAATAATAATAATAATAATAATAATAATAATAATAATAATAATTTATTTGTAGAACACTTATCACCAGAATTAGAAACCGCTTTACAAGATCAATAAATAGTATGAGAAAGAAATACAAATGTGAACAATAAAAAGGGAAACATAGAGACCATTGTTCAAGTAAGAGCAAGCCTTAAAAAGTGCATTTTTAGCAGGTGATAGTAATACATTAACAGGTGATTATAACCACATGACAGCCACAGCCAATGAGCTGTCTATATTGTAAAGCACCATACTGGTAGGAAATGTATGTGAGATCATGGGGATACTATGAATAGAAGATCAGGCAAGAGCAGATTTGGATTTAGTGTTTAGTGTTTTTAAGGGACAATGAGTTATCAGGTGGTTCCAGAGTGGCTCCATCAGCCTCTTAGTCCTCAGCTTTGACTGTGAAACAACCAAAAAGAGCGCTGAGCAAGCATCTCATAGGGGGTTAAAAGCTCAGACGTATAGCTATGTTGAAATGAAGTCAGTCTAAAGGCAGTTTTTTCTGTTGTGGACCATCTGTTTTCTCTGCATGTTAGGTTCCACTGCTTCTATGCACAAAAGTCATTGAGTAAGCGCTGTTTTCCCTGTACTACCCCCAGAAGTACAAACTGACCATCTTGCAGTGTCCGCAGACAAAAACAAATGCTGTAAACAGGGATGGAACTTAACAACAAACAAACAAAAACAGCAAAAAACAGTTATTTAGTTGCCATCTTAATACTATTTCCATTAGAATCTAGTGACACTAGTAAAGATTATTATGTACTGGCCGGGTAGGAAAGTTGCTTGCCACAGGCTAGCAGGTTATCAGGCTACCATTTCCATCTCCATCTCAAAGGATTGCACTTCAAGCCCCAATCCAGAATTTATCGAGCCACATTAAATTCTGTTAGTTTCATAGATAGTGAAAAAGGACATTGTAATAAATTATCATGCAAGTTTACTGCAGTGTGCGGGATTCTACTCCTTTTTCAGCATGTATACCTTTTTGGTTTTTGTCCTACGCAACTGTCACCCAAAGATCTTTAGGTGTGCAAAAATGTCTTTTTTCTTGAGTTTCATAGATAGACAATTAGAGTTTGTATGTACAATACATATGCTTTTTATAACTTTCATAAATGCCGGTAACTCAATATACTGGTTTGCTTGACTTCATTTACAGAAAAATAAATGTGAACAAAAAATTAAAGCTTTTACAGCTTCAAAGATACATGTATAATACGTATCAAATTATCACATACTGTCAGTTCTAAAATCAACTCAGTTGAAGGGGGGGTATGGGGACTGAAGACATTTCTTCAATCCAATTTACCAAAGGTAAAAACAAAAGCCAGTGGTGAGGAGACACTATTTCAACTGGGGTTGCTAACAATGGATTGTGGCTTTGATAAGACCAATCTCTGACTTCCCGTTTAGCCTCTGCCTGTTTTTTGTATTAGATGCAAAGCTTTGTATCGATAAAAATCAATATTGAGTAGTTTGAAAGTCTAGTTATTTGATTTTTTTTTTTTTCATCCCTCTGTATCCCTCTGTTGTATGTAACTATGTTCTATGTAACTGTCTGTCTGTCTGTCTGTCAGGCTTTCCAGGCTTTTGAAGAGACGCACTGATCCAGCTGGGTGCCAGGAAGATGAGATGGAGAACATTCCTGCTTTAACTGAACCAAACCAGACCAGATCTGTAGAAGAGCTGTAGATCTCCAGTAACAGACCTGCTATGGAGATCAGAGATGAGATGATACAAGATATGATTTGATGAGATGACATGACATGACACATCTTGGATGTGTCCATAAGCATGAAACAAGGTTGAGAGTTAAAAATGAACTATAGTGTGTCAAGATTCAGCAAATGAGTTTGAATATGCTCAGAAACAAATTATTAAACAAATTATTACATGCAGCACAAAGTTTCTGTTACTGCAAGGCCTCAATGGACTTGTATTGTCCAATCATTATTTAGGTGAAAAACAGACTATGGACTGGACTGTGAAATATCTGGAAGAAAAGAATAAACAAAGAAAAGAAGAAACATAATGTTATTGTTGCAGCCATTCAAAGACATTCATACTTTCAGACACCTTTGACACTAATGAGGGTAAAGATCAAATATTGAGGAAAAATGGCAGCTGTTCAGGATGGATTGGAAGATGGGTGCGATAAAATCATTGAACTGATTATTAAAACTATCCAGGGACATTTTGACATGATTTAATAAATCTGATTGTTGTACTGTTGTGCTTAAAGTACATTCAATTGTTATGAAGTTGTCTTTAATGATCTTTTAAAGTTTTATTCTACATCACACATTCCACCAAAAAAATATAATGAATTAATTAAATACAATGTGATAAGATTGGGGACACCATGGCTTGACCTTGCAGCCAAAACAAAGATGTTTTGTCTGACAAATAAATGGATGGCATCACTAGTTTACATGGAATGAATTAAAGAATTCACTTTTGTCCCACCCTTTTGCCACTTTCTGTGTGGATTAAAAAATATATATATTTCAATAGGATCCATAAACATTTCAACACAAAACAACCATAAAGGGACACAATATGGGCACAGAAACTATTACAAGTGCATTGCATCGATCAAAAATGCCTACAGAGAAGCTGTAGTGAGGCTCTCAGTTGCCTCAAAATGTTGCTGAGCATTTTTTTTCAGCACTATATTTATAACGAAAACCAGATTGGAATTTTTCTGCTCATGTAATCAGTTAATTGTTTCTATACAACTTTCTCTAACCCTATCCCCTAAGGAGGAAAACTGACAATAGAACACCATGTGTAATAATAAAGACACTCAATGTAGACTTCTTATATTTCTTCTTCTATCTTCTACCTTTACGTATTTATTCCAAACAAAACGCTGTTGTAGTTTCCGTAAACATAAAACGCATCACTTCCTATGCAGCAGAGGATTTTTCCCTCTCATATGTGTTTAGAACAGCAAATGTAAAAGCTTTCATGAACTGGCCATAGGTTGAATCACTATTGTATGGTATCAATCGGCAATAGCAGCAAAAAATACATTTTTCTATATATATAAAGTATGTAAAAAAAAAACATACCGTGACACAAACATACTGTGATATGTATGATATGAAAATGAAAAAACAGAAATATATGCAATTAAATTATAAAAATTATAAAATCACAAAACAAGACGATGAAACAGATGAGAAAAATATGAGAATATGAAGAAAAACATGAATTTACAGCGTGAAATGTGTGTTGCATTCACATTATCAGGTCTACAGAAGGCTGATGGGCCAGGTGTTCTAGGCATCTACACACAACATTTATCAGATTTAGGAACGAATAAATAATTTCCCCGAATCTGTGATGGAGGAGAGCTAATGGAGAAAGGGGTAAGAGAAAAATCTGATTTTTACTGTCAGGTGATTTCATCATGGTAAAATGATTCTGGTATATCTAATGGAAGAAGATACAATTGAGGCTTTTTTATTTATTAGTTGAAGCTTTAAGGTACAACATTAACTGTGGGCCTGAGTTACTGTGTGAAGCAGTTTTGTCAAAATGGTGGTTGTGAGATAAAATGTGCCACCCTAATTTAATTAGATTCTATTAAAATGTAGTTAATTTAAACACATTTGTGAGCAAGTTGTGTTTCCTCATTTTAATAGAGCAGAGATCATTATGCCATGAAACTGAAAACACAAAACAAACGGGTTCAGACTCTGTGGAGGATCTAAAAAGAACGGAAGTGGAAGTCGATTCAGTCAGTGAGGGAACAGAAGATAGCCATGACACTATATTGGTGGATGATTGGTTCCTGAAAAGTTTACAATGACAAACATCAGTTACTGTTAGGAAGAGAAAGACTGTCTGCCCCCTAGTGGCTGGGGCAAGCTGTGTCAAAGGACCAGCTTGGGTCATTTTTTTTTCTTCTTTTTTTCCATTAATAAAAAAACAACTCAAGACGAAATAGCACCCAGTCATGCTCATAGTGGCTGCTTTAAATATAGTCAGCAGGATCAAGACAAGACAATAGCCAGTGAGTCCCTTTTTGATGAAGATTCTCTTATTGCAAAGGAGTTGCTGAATCTGTCCAAACATAAAAGAAGAATGCACCTGCATTTTAGTGGCACTAAGTAACTTCAAGTGGCAGAAAGAACCTTTATTGGGCCAACGCACAGATGATGTGCCGTCATGAATAAAATTTCACTGGATTTGATGATGTTGCTAATTGAACTGAAAAAGGATATGATGGAGATTGAACAAGCTATCGCAGAAAAACACTCAGCTCTCCAAAGAGTGATGAACAATGCTGATAAATTCGATGACCTTTTGAAGGCTAATCAAGAAAAGAAAATCAATATTTTCAACCATGACAAAAAGGCAAAGGAGGAAGGCAGTCTATCTCTGTAGGAGCCCTGACCCTTTGTTCCATCGTCTGACCAGCTCTCCTCTACCAGTGCTTCAGAAAAGTGGAAATTTCAACATACAAGTTCACATTTATTCTACAAGTTCTCACATCAAGTCTGCAAGCTCTCATGTGATTTGTATTTTTTTTTCTGTGGCTTCAAATTCAGAACAAAGGTGTGTGGATATTTTATGCGAGTGAAATTTTCAACATACAAGTTCCGATTTTTGTTCTACAAGTTCTCACATCGAGTCTACAAGCTCTCGGGTTTTGCAACGAAAAAACAAAACAAAAAAATCGCTTTGTTCATGGCTTTGTGAAGCGAAGATAATGCAACTTCCGCCTCATGGTTGTTAGCAAAATAACAAAGCAAAGAGACAGGAAGCAACAGGGTTTATGGGAAATGTAGTCTTAATTTTGACAAGTTAACTTTTTTATTAAGTATACAGTAGGTGACAAACTGGAAAGGTGGAAAAATAATGAATCAAAAGATGTATTTGTGATGAAGATAATCCATATATTGATATTGATATGATAAGGAACAGAAACCTTAACCCCCCCCCCCCACTTTTTTTTTTTTTGTCTCATATATCCTTTGTTAACTTCATCAACAATATGAATGACGAGGAGGAAGCAAGACAGACAGACAGACCAACAGATATACAGGCTGACAGGCAGGCAAGAGGGATCATAAACCTCATTAAGCAGACCAGTATAGGAGCTGTTGTGATGGATCCAGAAGAGATATATGTCAATATGGAGGAGAGACACCAGACCACAGCAATCTACCACACTATACTCCGAGGGCCACAGGAAACTGGTAAATCCACAATATCATTTTGATATAGCTTATGGTACGTCAGTCATGAAACCAATAGTAGCAGAAGTCAGAGATAAGGAATGACAAAGACACATGGAGCCACTCGGAAATACTGGCGAGTGTGTATTTAATACATGTCATCTTTGTATTGTTAAATAATAGGAGTATATAGAAGAGAAGAAGTAGAGACCGGCAAACCAAAACCTCTCCAAAGACAACACCACTAAAGAACACAAAAATGCTCGCACTGTTTTACATGAGATCTGGCGTTCTCAAATGTTTTCATATCACAACCCCCCAAAAAAGACTCACATTACTTCTGGGTCCCATTGATTGGATTTCATTCCAAAGACCCATATGGGAAGATATTTGTTGTTGTTGACTTAGTATTGCATTGTATCGTAGGCCTACTATGATAACAACAGTTGTTATTATACATTCTCTAAGTGGGAAAATTTCTAATGAATTACATGATAGTGAAATTAAACTATTCTATCATTTTCTCCCCCTGAGATCCCCTCAAGGGCCACAGGGGGGTTCCCAGAGCCCAGTTTGAGAACCACTGGAGTGTAAAACTGTGTAAAAGGTCAAATGCATAATTGCACTATGGCACCCATCACTAAAACACTGTTACCTCACTAAATAAACTTAGAAAGCATAGCAAGTTTCACGATCTGAGAACACATGAAATCCACTCAAAGCCCAGTGCATAACTTTGATAATATAATATCCGTTAGTAATAATATGCATTAAAATGTTTTTAGAAAAGTTTGAGGAATGTTTGATTTTGTCTTGATATTTGCACCAAATGCTGAATTGTACTCGCTTTCTTTGTCATTTTGAAGCACCTGCATTCTGTTTCTGTGAAATATTCAGATAAAATCAACCAAATCAATCAAAAATGAACTGAGACACTTTCCAAGCATATTTGACAGATGTTTGGCTCTTAAGAATGATAAAATACAAATGGAAAATCAGCTATATCTCTTATCGAGGAACTGAGAGTAGACGAGGCCTATCGAGTTGTCCTATTTTTTCTTTGGTGTGGTTGCAGGTCACACACACAGCAGCTGGTATATGGACAGATGCAACACAGACACCACAAAGCTCCTATAGAAGCAAACAGAGACGTCACGTGGAAGTAAACCCACAAGCCATTTTGAGCCCTGACCCATAACGGTAATATCATCCCTAATCATATGGCTCCATCTTGCACAGGCTAATTGAAGGCTCTATATTGTGACTATGTTCGTGGAAATGCATCGGGTTTAGTGTGTGTGTGCGTATGCATGTATTTTATGTTGTGTATCCTTTTGCAACATATCTTTGTAATTGCTCAGGATAGAGCCATGAAACAAAAACATTTTTGCCCCAGGATTCCAAGTTCTGGGACAAAAATGAGCTTACCCATTACTTTACCCCTGCTGGACTGAAGGAGACACTACAAATGAAGCCCTCAGAGAAACAACAATTTCAGTCCATTTTGAAACTCTTTTAACAGCCAATGTACTGTATGTGCCGTTGTATATCAATCCATTTTATTTGTGGGAATTTTGACTTGACATCTCACCTCTAAGTACGCAACATCACATTATCAGTTGGTCCATCAAAGTCCGCCGTCATGGATTTTGCAGTTTTCATTTTTTACTAATCTGCATCAAACTTGCAACCTAGAAATTTGAGAAAGGGTGTGGCTCCTCAATAAACTGGCCGAAACTCCAAAATATTTTTGGTGAAATTTGGTAAATTGACGAGTCAAGACATTTTTAAAGTGAACAATAGGGGGAAAATGTATCTTTGAACCAGGTTGATCTTATTTTGTCAAATTTGATACAAAAGCTGTAGGACCAAGTATCAGCTAGGCATGAATCATAACTGAGATTTTGAATTATTTGGCGCGTTTGGTTGTAAACTAATACCATTCTAATTTTAATGTAGGTTTGGACTATCATTATAAACCTTAGTATACACATCAGGACTTCTCATTTGAACATGCATACCAAATTTCATGCATTAATTACGTCTGCTGGATGTTTCACTCCTCTGACTTGTTGGATTGAAATAGATGTGAATCTAGATCAGTGTCTATTTAAAGGGGTAAAAAGCTGTTTGATTTTGAAATTACAGTCACAAAAGTCATTTTACACATCTGGAGGCACTGGTTGACAATGGTTCTAGGTAATGATAATAATATTCATATAATGTTCTCAGTAAAGTATTTGTGTAACGTTATATGGATTTTACACATAAAGTAGTCTAAGCAAAATGTAAATGAAAATGCAATTATAGTTTGTGTAATCCCATGGATTATGTTCAAAATTGTATGTAGGTAAAATGAAATTAATTTTGAGGTTGCATTCAAAATGTAACCTCATCAACACCTGCAGAAACTAAGCCTGCGACAACAGACGCTGCGGCCAGAGAAGAAACTGGAACCAGTCCACCGTACAAACTGGTGACAGTATGTCTGGGACTGCTGTGTTTCCTACTGTTGGCCACAGTCATAGGAGTCAGTGTACAGTGTGAGTACTCATGGTGTGAGCATGTGTGTGTGTGTGTGTGTGTGTGTGTGTGTGTGTGAGAGAGAGAGAGAGAGAGGGAGAGAGAGAGAGAGAGAGAGAGAGAGAGAGAGGTATGATAAGAGAAAAAGAGGAAATGAGAAAGGCAAACTGCATAGGCAAAATCAGTGGCATGTACCTGTTTTTGAATGAGTTATTGCCGTGTTGCCGTGTCCTCTGTCTTCCTGCCAGATGACAGAGACTATGATCAACTGTCCAGAGACCTGGCCAACCACACAGCAGAGAAACAACAACTGCTGGCCAGATACCAGAACCTGACTGAAGAGAGAGGCAAGTTGCAGAGCGCAATATCGGAGCTGAACAGAACCATAAAAGATGTCGGTGAGGACTCGTGTCATATGGATGGATTGAATATCAAATCATGTGGAAGAAATGCAACAATTTGAAAGTGTGACCGTTGAAAAGAGCAAAGTCTGGGCATAAAAAAAATCAAGTGCCTTTTTTCCTCTCTTGTCATTCTCTCATAAAGAAATATGGAGGAAGAAAGTTATTTTTCACACGTAATCTCTGTCATTTCATGAAAGATCACGTTGCACTAGTCACCTACAATTACTTAAAGGAATAAATGAACAAAAATGAAAATTCTGTCATCATCTACTCACCCTCATGCCAGTTGAAACGCAGGTGAAGTTTGTCCATATAACACACAGGGAGGTTGCCAGCACAACTCCATAGCAGCCTTCTCCAAAACAACTGAAGTCAGTGGGGACCAGTTCTTCAGTTCCAAAAAGATCTATATTTACACCATAATTTAGTGCAAAACTACAGCTGATTGATTTGCAACAAATAATGGTGTATAGGTCTTTCTATTCACAGTGTGATTGTTTGGCTGTTTTTGTTTTGGAACTCTAAAGAACTGGTCCCCATTGACTTCAGTTGTTTTGGAGAAGGCTGCTAAAAGTTGTGCTGGCAACCTCCCTGTGTGTTATATGGACTAACAAATTTCACCTGTGTTTCATTTGGCATGAGGGTGAGTAGATGATGACAGAATTTTCATTTTTGGGTGAACTATTCCTTTAACATACTGTATGCTAAAGTGTTAGCATTCACACTGGACTGAGCTATCTACCAGAGACAGAGTTGATTTTGGTACCAATCCTCTCATCACAAGCTCCATCACAAGCTCCCAACAACTCAGTGTAGTCTTTTAAGTGTGTGTTTTCTCAGGATCCTGCTCTGATGGTTGGATGAGGTTTGGCTGCAGTTGTTACTACGTGTCTACAACAAGCACCAGATGGAGGCACAGTAGACAGCATTGTAAAAGCAAAGGAGCAGACCTGGTGATCATCAACAGCAGAGAGGAAATGGTGAGTTAGTGTGTGTATACTGTATCCGTGTGTGCGTGTGTGTCTGTGCGTGTTTGAGTGTTTGAGTGTGAAGTGATAATGTGTTTTTTCTTTAGACATTTCTGAATAACCTCGGAGCTCAAGTGAAGTTCTGGATTGGTTTAACTGACTCAGCCAATCGAGGGGCCTGGAGGTGGACTGATGGAAGCCCGTCTAGAACCACGTAAGTGTTCAAGGAGAATTCCTGCTTTCATCCCTGAAAAAAGTCACATGTGAAAATACACATGTGGATTCAGACCACATGTGCTTTTTAGACATATGTTGGTTTGGCATGTGAAATTTACATGTCATATCTGGCAGGTGACTAAATGTGTAAACCATCATCTGTCCATAATTCATGTACTTTGAATTCACGTGTATTTTCATATGTGACTTGTTTGTAAGTAATGCAATTCCCACTTTTGGGACATAGAGTAGTGTAAGAAGCAGGTGAAAGTGGTGGTTTGATTCTCTGGTAATCATGACAAAATGTACCAACCGATATGAAATGAATGTGGGTCTCATAGGAGCAATGAGACATGTTTCAAATTTCGGGCAATGCCATCCTCATTTAAATTTAAATTAAATTAAAACATTGTTCATTTAAACTGATTTATGTTATTCGTCATTTACGTCTCTTAGCCCGTGACTCCCATACATGTAATATTAGTGGGGCTAAAATGTTATATGAACCAAAACAATGCAATACAGTTTCACCTGCCGATTGGACAACTGTTGAAACAGAACCGCCTGAATTTCACATGACAAATAGAATTATGATTTAATGCATTAAAAACAACTATTGTTGCAAATTTTCATTCTTTCTCTCTCCCTGGAATTGCACATTGCTTTCATATGTGCTGCTTTGTTCCTGTCAGGTACTGGCAACCTGGAGAGCCAAGACCTGTCTTCATGGGGACTCAGAGTTGCGCAGCTTTTAACAGTTTTCATGCTGGAATATTTGAGTTTGGGAAGTTTAATTCATGGAGTAATGAGTTCTGCGATGACTATATTGAATGAGTATGTGAAGGTGAAGCTAAAATGTGATTTTTTTAATATATATATTCCAGAGAAGGGACATTGTACATAACTTATAATAGATTGTGATCATATGGGGTATATGATGATGAGGAGGATGATGATGATGATGATGATGATGATGATGATGATGATGATGATGATGATGATTATGATGATGATGATGATGATGATGATGAAGAAATGGACTGATCCCCATGGGGAAATTGGGTCATTGCAGTAGCAAAAGTAGGTTTCAGCAGGGAAAAATGCAAATAAACTACAAGCACAGAAATAGAATATAAAAAAGCATTTAAAACAGTAGAAATAATATAAACAATAAAACAGTTATTCAATAAAATAGAATACAAACAATTGTGGGGATATACTGTATAAATGTATGCTGGTGACAATTTCAACACATCAAGTAGACTGTATGGGTGGGAGATACAGGGAAGAGTGTGGATTACTTACATGTATGGATTAAGTTTCTTACAGATGTTACTAGCACTCATAATTGCTTACTTAAATAAAGTATCTATGCTATTTTAGTATGCATAAACATGTGAATAGAGACTGTTGTGTAACCAGAAGGTCCCAGGTTTAATACCAGCTAGACAATGACTCATTCTAAATTGTCTTTCTTCATGTGTTTTTGCTGCCTGTTGTTATTTTTAGTGTTCATTCAGTCACTGTCTGGTATTCTCAGTGAGCAAATTGTTTTGTCTGTATGATCCGTTTTATCCTTCCCCATCAAGAGGTGAATTCCCCTTTGTAAGGAAGATTTTACTCTTCCATGATCTGCCAGTTGAAATAAAAAAAATAATGTCACTCAGCAACTCAGCAGTGGAGGTTTGATTAACTGTAATTATTTCTCCACATGCCACAGATGTAAGGATGTTTTTTTGTTTTTTGTTTTTTTAGTCTAGAGCACTTCAGTGATCTATGTATCAAATCCCCTGTTGGGTTTCTTCCTCACCTTCAGCGTCGCTCTTCTCCTTGAATTATATTTCAAGTCCGGATAGTTCATATGGCAACAAAACACATGACTACACTGTTTACAATGACATATTTCCTTTGTCAAGTAGATCGTTGATCAGATGTTCTGTAAATACAAACTGCCCAACATGAAAAATCATCACATTCTAGTGGTAATTATAACTAGCATAGGTGAGAATTTTTGGTAGGTCACAAATTGTGTTAGTGTGTTAATACAAGCACTACAAAATAGCAGCAAATCAACTTATGTTGGTGGTGGAAAGTATGAAAACTCACAATTATCAGCTATACTCACACTAATACAATCAACCACAACTTCCACTGACATGGACATCCGTCTAATAAGACTGTTGAATGCCTAATAACTCTTTTTGAGGTCCACAGACAATTACTCGTTCCTTATGGGATCCTTGACACCATACCATTATGTCCTTATGACGTCTACTGTCATCCGGAGTATTACAGAAGATATAAATTACCATAATCCTGCTGCATTTACAATATCTCTTAGTACATAATAATAGTAAAATAAAGATAATTCTTTAGAAAACAAAGAATTTCCTTTGTAATCATCTATAATCCATTCCAACTAATTTAATATACTCGACCACGAGCACAGTAGGTATGTTGCTGCCTTAAAGTGCCTTAAAGTGTCAGAAATATTGTGAGTTTGAGTGCACATCAACGATTCAACAAAGTGGTAAAGTGGGAAAAGTAGGAATTTTCTTTGATACCTGAATTGCCGAGATGTGACGATTAGGGGACAGAGAGCATGGAAATCGTGTCAGCAAGTAATGTTCAAAATGATGTTTGGCTTTCTATGCAAAAAATTTGCATTGTTCTATGTTTTTACTTTCCCTTTTTGTTTAACTTTTAATTGTTGCATTTTTGTTTTAAATTTGTTTTCAATTTCATGCTTGATGCACATTTTATCCTCTTCATTCTGCCACCACAGCACAAAATTGCTCTGTTCTGCTTCATTTCTAAAATAAAACACAAAAAAATTTTTGTCACAGGGTCCATTGTGTTATAATTTCCAAAGAAAAGCACGTAAATAGGCTACAAGTCATATTTACCACTTCCACACATGGAAGCAGGAGCTTATGAGAAGGACTTGAAGGCAGCATAAAATACAAAGCAACCTCACTGTAAATCAGAGCAAGAGCTCTGGTGTATCACTAGGTGGCATAAGGCACTATTGGAAATGGACAACACAGTGCAGCAGACCAGTTTGGCAGCTCTGGTCTCCTTGTTTATTTCATGGGCGTCTGGTTGACTCCATTTTACACGCCACATTCACAAGGGTGACGAGTTCCTTTCACAACACTCTTCTGTGTACAGTGCACAGAAACCTTTCTTAACCATGGTGTTACCATGGTTTTACTAGTGGACAGATGGCTTTATTTACAGTGAAGCCATCTGCTGCACCTGTCTGCAGGTACCGGATCATTAACAGCAGCTGATAACAGAGCGGACTTACACAGCAGATGACAAAATGTAAGCACAGGAGAAACCCTAAATATACAGCACGGGATATAAAATCCTGTAACATTTCACTGAAAAAAGAAAAATAATCCTTTCTGGTTTAAGTACAAAATGAATTAATTTTACAATGTCACAGTGTGTATAAGACAATATTGTAATAATAATCTAGAATAATTTATTTTTATAGCACTTTTCAAAAACAAAGTTTACAAGGCTGATAGGTTAAAATACTATGCTTCTTCCTCCGTAGGGCCAGCGATGGCCACTCCATGGCCTTATATAAGACAATGATGAGTTTGAAATGATAGACTATATCAAGTGGCCTTAAAGACAACTTTTTTTTGGTAATACATTTTTTATTGACATTTTGGTATAAAACAGGGATGTGGTCATAAATTAATTTGACACCCCCTACCCTCCCTCATCACCAGTTTAAAAAATCCAATTTGAGAAGTGATATAAAAGAGGCTAATGAGGGGGCTAAATGAGCTCCTCTGGTAAGCTGTTCCAAGGCCTTGGAGCCCTAATGGCAAAGGCCCGATCACCCTCACTTTTCAGCCTAGACTATGGAAAGAAATGTCATGTCATGTCAATGTTTTCTCTCAATCAACGTCTGTATCAGTCAGCGCCATTCGATGAACCTCCAGTTTGTCATAGACTGTCGTTAGATAGGAACGGTCTACAGCTGGCGATGAGTCTGGTAAATTTTCTCCCTGAAGGAAAAATAAAAACAGGAAGGGAGGAAAGGCATGAGTCAATAAACGGTAGGAGAAGAGAAGAGAGTTATTCTTACAGGAAACTCAGCCAGAGGGGTGAATATGAGATGTCTGTCTGCTATTGTGGCTCCATGAAAAAAACTCAAACTAGTTAGCTAGCTACGATAGAGGGCTTTTAGGTGACATAACACACTGTCTGGCAGCCATGGTGGAGCTCTGAGCTCTGAGCTCCGCTGACTGTGTTCCTAAATGTACAACTTGGCTAGTGTTAGTAGTTGTAGATTAACATATTGACATCAGTTGAATTGCTCAATGAGCCTGATGGCTAGTTAGCTAGCTAACAGTTTGTTCAGGTTAACTGAGCTGACTCTTCTCAAGCTACAACTCAGAGTGTTTTGGAGTAGAGACTAGGGCTAAAGACAAGACAGTTTACTGTGTTACAAATCTACAACAAATCTACATTATCAGGCTATTCAGTTTTACATATAACATACTGAGTGGATATGCAGCCACACTACAAAAATATTCAAGTACCTCTCATTTTCTAGCCTGGTTGTTGTATAGTTAGACATTAAATTACATATTATTTGCACGTAGCAAATTCTCCAGTAAACCTCAATGTTGGAACCAGACATGTTTGCTAAGAGACTTCTGACACAACTGCAAAGGCTCAACATCGTACAGGCCAGTAGGAATAATCTACTAGCCTACCAAGGTAGATAATCCCAGCAAACACTGTTAAAAACAGCTGTGGTTGGAGACATCATCATCACAATCATAATTATCATAATCATAATAATTAACTATTACCTAAAGTGTGTTTGTGTGCAGAATACCAACCTGTCCGTTTCTCTCATCAGCAGTATAGAGGACTTCCCTCTCTCTTGTGACTGAATCTAGAAAGATATAAGATGAAAAGCAGTAAATGTTGGTGGAGCAACTTACATTCACACACCGCTCCTGTTAGCACATGGCTAATGTTATGTTACATGTAGATTTGCTGTAGATTTGTGGCACAGTAAGCTGTCTTGTCTTTAGCTCTTGTGGGCATCTAATGGGTATTCCTCAAGGCTCAATCCTGGACCCGTTGATCTTCAGCCTTTATATTAATGACCTGCCTGAAAGATGTCCAGGGGCTGGTTGTCAGCTCTATGCAGACGATACAGACATATACGCAGCTGAGATATAATCATCATATATGAATGGAGTCAGAGTATGTAAGTGGCTTTACCAAAATAAGCTCACCTTGAACCTGAAAAAGACTCCATGTGCTTTTCCATCAAAAAAACACTACAATCAGAAAATCTTAGAGTAACAAGAAGAAAACTCAAACTTAAACTCAAATTTGACAAACATGTCAAAAAGATTTCAAAGACAGTAAAAAACAATTTAAATTGCTTCAAACTAATTAGACACCATATGCATCTTTGTATAACCAAGCCTTAAAAATAATGGATAAAAAAGCCATGAGATGGCATCACTGTCACATACTGAAGCAGTATAATTTGCTCAGTTTTTCATACCTCAAACTGGTTTTTAAATATTTACAAAACTAAGCACCAGATATTCTATGCAAGTTTATCAACAGGCAAAATAATAGTAGTATCACCAGGGGCGCAGCAAGTGGCAATTGTAAAATCGCACGGCATAAGACTTCCTTTGGGCAGTCAGCTTTTTAGCTGCGACCAGCAGCTCTATAGAGAGCCTAAGTCCCTCCCCTTCCGCTGTCCCCCATGGGACCTTATTTCGGAAAAAATATGTACGGTAGTCAACGGCGAGAGACAAATAATTGTTTGATCCCGTTTGAATTGTGCCATGAATTACACATATGATGTTTTGTCAATTTAAAAGATAATTTTGCAAGTCAAGAAAGTCGCAGTTTGTCGTAAAACTGTTGAAGTTATAGACTGTGAAAATACGTAATTAGAAAGACTACACACCCAAAAGTCGCATAAGTGACATCATAACTTTCTCTCTCCACAAGCTACCCAGAGCCGCTGAAGCTAAGTCCCTCTCAGATAGCAGGAGTATTACAACCTGGAAGGTAGACAGTAAGAACGGATTTAAACTGGTTTAGGATAGTTTTAGTACAGTGGGGGCTAACGTTAACACGATGCCTGTGTGTTTCCTATGTTTCCTTCCATGTTGGTGTTGGTGACGTATATTGTGCGAGATGAGAGATGTAGTTCACTGAGCGGTTTCACACAAAACTAAACGTTACTGTACTGTTTTACGACAAACTGCGACTTTCTTGACTTGCAAAATTATCTTTTAAATTGACAAAACATCATATGTGTAATTCATGGCACAATTCAAACGGGATCAAACAATTATTTC
Organism: Centroberyx gerrardi; assembly: GCF_048128805.1. Taxonomy (NCBI): domain Eukaryota; kingdom Metazoa; phylum Chordata; class Actinopteri; order Beryciformes; family Berycidae; genus Centroberyx; species Centroberyx gerrardi. The sequence continues at coordinate 30,897,569 of NC_135999.1, forward strand.
TCTCTCGCCGTTGACTACCGTACGAAATAAGGTCCCATGGGGGACAGCGGAAGGGGAGGGACTTAAGCTCTCTATAGCTCGGTCGGTCGGTTGGTTGGTTGGTCCACAAAAATTTCCCCATGCGTGTATGCATGCGCGTACGTGGTCGCAGCTACATCAGATTGTTACACTTTCCAGAGCGACTAAGGGTGACTGCACAACTCGTGTCTACCAGCACAGTTTAGCGTCATGAAACCCAAGCTGTGATCACCTCATATAACCACTTTGTGGTAGTTGCTTAGATACAACCTGAGTATTACCCGAGAAGCAAACATGAGGCGAGAGAAAGAGTGGTTGTGTGCGTTATATGTGTGTATGCATGTATATGTGTGTGTGTTTGTTTTGTGCGTGTGGTGTGTGAGTGTGTGTGTTTGGTTAGACCTTCTGCTTTTTCCAGCAAATACAAACACAAGAGTGCAACTTCCTTTTAATTAAGGAACTAACTGAAGTGTGAGACAATGTAGACCAAATAAAAGTTTAAAGCCGAGCTTTACAGCTTTCACTGCAGCTGAAAGCAGATCAGAAACTAGACGAGTGTTCACGACCTGACTAGTCGCCCTGTCTGCATGGCTTTCTGTCTGATGCAGCATGTCTACATGACTGACTGATTCTTCACCACTGTAAGATTACGAGATAACAATGAAAGAGTGAAAGCCACACATGTATTTCAGTTATTCTGCTGTTTAAAGTTATGATATTATTTTATCTCCACAGTTCTACTTAATGAAAATGATCAATGCTTCAAAAGCAATTGTGAAATGTAATTGTAATCCATAAAAAAGTAACATTGAAAAAAGTATCACAAGAGGATTACATATCATCCTTCAAATCCCCTTTATTTCTATAGCTTTATTCAACAAGGTTGGAGACGGTTGGAGAAAATGTGAAATAAAAAAAGATCTGTTACACACAATGCCTTATTGGCACCACTTCAAGTGTTACCAAAAGGCTATCAAATATATCTCAAACATTATGAGGTATTCAGTTAATGTTTACAGTTAGTGCTTTTCTCATCATAACGTATCAGATCAGAGTAGTGCAGTGTGCACAAGGTACACAACATCCAAAACTGGGATGAAAACATGGACAGATGTGAAGCCAAAATGACAATGACCCCCAGTCATTACTGCTACAGAGAGCTATCAGGGGGAAAAAATGTGTTCGGTGGTTTCCACCATGATAAGTGTCTTATTTCCTCTGTCCTGCAAAACAGGAAAGCCTGTGTTTACAGCAGCTTTTTGTAAGCTGTTTGAGATCATGTTGTTGAAGATGAAAAATTGATTGAGCCCTATAGAGAAGCAAGCAACCTCAGACAATGGGGCACCTTCAGAGACACCTTGGAAATAAGCACTTGTCCTTTGCATTGATATGTCCTGTCCTAAATCTTAATCAAAAGACTTTGGAGCCCATTGAAACTGCAGATAATTAAGCACTGTTTGGGAGCAACATCCTACCACCCTCTGCTTCTATCACCTCTGTCTATCACTCTGTGTCATTGTAAACTGTTGCTTGATTGCAGAGTAGCCTGGAACTCTCTATTGTTACTACAACTTAGTTTGCATACCAGTTGGCTACAACCATTTGGTCCACTGTATAAATTACTTCCCTGTTCCACTGTTCTGTGTGTAGCTTACCATCTCAGACCCACACTGTGTCTGTAAGCTAACCGTATACTAGTATACTATTAAACCACTCCACTCCAGCAAACTCCTAAAATGATTCTGAGTGATTTCCTCAACAATGTGAAACCAACTTATCTGTCAGTCCCTTTGCATTGGTATTGCTTAAATGGAAACCAAAACATGTGCATGTACATGCTGACATTTCTGAGTTACCAGCAAATTAGGATAGTGGTAGGGTAGTATTTGGGCGCATTTGGGTATTCAAAACCATAGTAAAATGTGGGAGGCATCTCGCCCCCGATCAAGCAGTGGGGCAGAACACACTGTGTGGGAAATGTCAAGTTCATTCTGTTCAAACACTATGAAATCATACACAATTAGCATTTTTATACTACACCAATACTACAGAGAGCATTCTTTGCTATGATCATGGTACAGTGGTGATGCAGCTACGTACAAGGTCCAGCCAAGTACCACTGGGATCACTGCCTCAACCAGAACAAAGAATACTCCCTGAAATACAACAGTTACCAGCATATTTGTACTGTCTGAAGTTTTCTCCATAGTAGAATACATATATGAAAATAAAAGCCATAGCAAGAAAGATCTCAAATTCATTTTTCATAAAGTATGACTAGCTGGATTTAATTCAATGTTAATGATCAGATGGCCAATCAAAACACTTGTCTGTAACTACCTTTTCTATCAATTTAAATTAAGGATTGGTCCTTGAAAACTATGGAGAGTAATTCCATTACACACCTAAGAGACAAATGTTGTACTCTAAATATATTAGTGGTGAAGATCTCTAATCAACCAGTGAAATAAGAACAATTATACAAGTAAATAATGAATACCTGCCTTGCGATTGTCTGTCCCTCTTTCGGCACTTATAAGTGCACTTATAAGTGGTTATAACGGCACTTATAAGTGGTTATAAGTGCCATTATTATCATCATTGGAATAGCTATGGGAATTAGGAGTTTCCAGCGCTGTCTGTTATTCTCTGTCAGAAAGATTTACAATGATCAGCAAAATACATTGAAACAAAAGCCTTTAGAAATATAATAATTTTAGAAAAAACAATGGTGGACTTTGCCTTACTTGTCTGATCTGTATTTTTATCCTCACTGCACAATGCGTTGACGTTGACTGGAAGTGTCTTTTCATCAGCAGGGTTGGCAGCCACACATCTATAAGAGGAGTTGAAGTCTTGCTTGTCTACAGTGAGAGGCAGAGAGGGACCAGTGCTGGTCTGGTTCAGTATCTTCTCTCCTTTGAACCAGTACAGCGTCGTCTCATGAGCCTTCTCCACAAAACACACCAAGGTGCAGCTGTCAGCGCTCACTCTTGATCTGTTCACACCAGGCGTTGGTGCAGGTTCTGGGGAGTACACAGAGCAGAGTTAGCCCACTTTGTGGCACTTTCTTTACCCTTCACATTGTTAGAAGAAGTACAGATTGTGTCCCATGGTGCGTTGTGGGGATGACATATGCAGTAGACCTGATAAACTATGAGTTTATTTGAATGAGATCTCAGCTCTCTGGCTCCATAATTGATCAGCTGATGTCTTTTCTAGAATATAGCAATATTACACTACTTGGCTAACTAGCTGTTATCAGCAACTGAACTGTTAGCAAACATAGCTTATAGCATACAATATACATACATAGAAGCACTGCTTATACCACATGATTTATTGCGAGTACATGTTCAAAAATAGAGATTTAGCTATATATACCACCATACATTACTGTATGACAGCTGTCCATGTAAACTAATAGATGAAGGACCCAGTCAGAAGTAAGTTCTCTTGTTATGTGACATCACTGACACCTATTTGCATATGCAATCTGATGGAGCTATTAAAAATGCAGATAAGGTGTAAAGATGTATAGCTTGAAAAAGTTGTTGAAGTTAATTTGTCACAATATTACTTTTACTTTTTTAATTAATTAGGTACTGCTCAATAAAAAAAAAACAGTTGATCAATGCAAAATTATTTTTTACCAAACCATGACAAAGTTTCATAGTGCCCAAATATAGAGGAGTGAAATGTCCTTTTATTCATTCACCCTGGCTGAGTTGATGCTTATAATGCAGCCACAGAAAAACAAAGATTTAAAGAAATTGTGTAGTCAGTCATAATCAGCAGAGGTAAATGTGACCTACCATACACTGTGAGTCGATATGATGTAGTACCTCCTCTTCTTTTAGAATCAATTGTATAAATCCCTGAGTCACCTGTTTGCAGTCTTGTGAATGTAAAGAGTCCAGTGTTGTTGTTCCAGAAAAGTCTGTACCTGAAACTTTCCTCCGTTATCCGGCTTATCCTGTCAGTCACTGAAGCAATAACCGTTCTTCCATATGAAAGAAATCCAAACTCCACAACAGGGTCAGGTAGAGTGATGGATCCTCCTTCAGTGCATGTCAGGTTCTTCTTTATTTCCTCAGTAGCAGCTGAGGTCATTACTGTAAAATAATGAGTGATACAACAGTCAATACAAGGTCAAAACCATTGATGAAAACGTGAAATCCAGAAGAGATCAGCATGACACCATTTAAGACAGATACTCCTCAATTTGATCATTTTCATGATATTCCTCTGCATTAGAGCAGTTCAGCCAAAGCCAGAAGCCACATAACCAAGAAAGACTACTGTGATGTTACTGAGATGTACAACCTGGAGCTGATCCATTAACAATGAATGGTAGAAACAACAGACTCTCATAGAAAGTTTGTTTGAGCTTGTGAAAATCCCCTGTGGTGGTTTTACTGTCTTGTTTTCATGCTGTTTCAGTATATTTTCAGTTGAGTTGTGCAGTTATTCATTGGTGGTGCATCACAGATTTGGGGGTGTGGCTAACTCCTCTCACTCATTTCTATAGGAACTAGTAGTGAATGTTCACTAATGGTAGCTATAGGGGCAGTAGTAAATGTAGTAGTAAGACCCTAAAAACTTGTCTTTTAAAAAAAAAAAAACTGGCATGAAATTTATCAAATTTAAAGATACTGATCATTGGCACAAAATATTAGCTATCAGCAGCTTTTATCCAAAAATACTGGTATTATATTGCCTTCAAAAATACATATTGGCCGAACCCTTGTTCTTCTTAATCTTAGATTGTTATACAGTATATGTAGTGATTTAACTTATTTTAGTTGATTTAATGTCATTATGGTCACAGAGACATAATGTGCCAACAACACTGAAGATGGAGGAGATGAGGATTGAATTCTGCTAGAATCTACAGGCTCATCTCCACTAACGCATCTCTGCCTGACTTACTGACAGCTGCTGTTGACTGACTCTGAACTAATATGGTCCAGTCCTACACCCTCATACCTTGCTTTTAAAATGTATGAAAATCTTCATTACAACTAATAATGAACTGGCTGCCCAAAAATTTGAGAGCCATTTTTGATTCTGGTCTGAATTATGAGAATGAAGATTTGTTCAGTCTTGTCTCCACCAGTTAAGACATTAAATTATTTCCATCCTGCTCTGACTTTTTCATCCCTTCATTTCTTCTCATACTGACTATCTTACCTAACTAGAACTAAGAATAAAGGTCATACAAGTCATATTTGAACTATCTCACATTGTTCTCCAGTCAAATTTATCTTAAGATTTTACTGATTATATTTAAAGCAATATATGGCTTTGCCCCAGCTTTTAATGTAGAGCTTTTAACTTAAGTCTCAATCCCAAATGGACTAAATTGATATTTTGTTGTCGACGATGTGCACAAAAAGACCCCATAATGACAATGTGAAAACATGTTTTCAGAAATTTCTGCTGGGTTATTGAATACAAAATACAGAAATATCTCTAACATCTGAGTAAATGCTTTGTAGAAGCACCTTTGTCAGCGATTAAGTTTTGGGTCATCTGTCTTAATCAGCTTGGCACATCTGGATTTGGGGTTTTTTCTCTCATTCTTCATTGCAGATTTGCTCAAATTCCATCATCCACCTCCAGGTGGATATCCTCCCACCACGTCAAGCTCAGTCTGGACAAAACAAAGCTTCTCTTTTTCCCTGCAAAATCCTGCCTGCTACAATATCTTTTCATCTTCACTGACAAAATCAAAGTAACACCGACCCAATCCGCCAAAAGCCTTGGTGTTATCTTTGACAACCAACTGTCCTACGAGGCCACATTGCAGCCGCTACTCGATCCTACAGATTTGCACTCTGTAACATTCGTCTGGTCAGACCCTTTCTCACCAGGGAGCCTTGTCATCCCCTGTAACTCCCTCTTTGCTGGCCTCCTATATCCACTCTTAGGGGCGAATTCACAAAGAATGGATTGCGGCCGCTAATAGCACCATGAATTGCGTATCATTTGCAACCGCTATTTGCTCCGTCTCAAGGACCGATTCACAAAAGATATTGCGCTAATGATATGCCAGTGCAAACACGCCCATAACCTGTTGCAACTGAGTGCAATTTGCCCCTGTTTTGCGTCTGATTGCAATTACCAATGTGGCAAAGTATAAACGTTGCCTTTGCGCGAAGAACACAGTAGACAGGACACTGGCAGAGAGAAAGAGAAAAATGCATTTTTTAGACCGCGAGCTGCAAGTCCTGACGGAGGAGGTGCAGAGGCATTCCTCAAAACTTCAGGCAAGAAATTTAACCGGGACTGCGAGAAACCATATTTGGGATTTGATATCCCAGTCTGTCAGTGCTGTTGGTGTTTCCAAACGCACCTTCAGACTGCAAAAGAAGATGGCATGATTTGAAGCGGAGAACAAAGGAGAATGTATGGGAGCTTTATTCATTTATTTTTCATGACACAATTGCATCCTGTCACTGCATCCTTTGTTTGTCATTGCATCTCACTGCATCCCAAAATAAACTAGAAGGGCACTCGGAGAGCGCAGACCTCCGCCAAGGCCAATCCAGTCTTCTATGATATGCAAATGTGCAAGCGCAACCAATATACGGATCCGCTCCAAAATTTAATGGGTTCTTCCTTGGCCCATGCTACACCCTTCCACGACGTTTCATTAAAATCGGGCCAGTAGTTTTTCCGTAATCCTGCTGACAGACAGACAAACACACACACAAACAAACGGCACCGAAAACATAACCTCCTTGGCGGAGGTAATACTGTAAATGAGTTTGAGCGGGGCTGTCCATGGTGCTGAATCTTTAGGCCAAAATAAAGCCCACTGTGCTGACTAGTGAGATAAGTGAAAATTAAATTGAGTTGTATTGATTGTTTGGTTGTACTGATTTATTTGATTTTGTTTGTGAAGCAATCTGTGTTAAAGTTCTATAGTAATAATAATAATAATAATTATGTCAAAATATTATTTACAGACTGTATTTACAGACAATTTTATTTTTTAGGTCACACAAAGGTGGAATTGTTGCAGAGACATTTGCAAGGTCAATTCAATTCAATTCTCAGTTAAATCAACAAGTGATAAAGTCTGGGCGTGACTCCCCTTATAAATGCGCTTCAGTTACCACCAACTCTCTGAAGACGCTAATAATTTCACTCTAACTGCCTGTGGCAATTAGCGCTGACCTTTGTGAATTGGACTCTTTTTGCATTGAGGCTCATTTGCATAGAAAGGGGGCAATTTTGCGCCAAATGTATGCATATTACCTAATTTAAATACGTGCAAATAGCACAGGAGCACCGAGACGCTATTTGCGTGGCAGCGCAGTTAGCGGGGCATTTCACCCTTTTGCGAGTGCTTTGTGAATTACACGGTTTCTTTTTGTCTTATTTGCACAGGTTTAGCGTCAGCAAAAGCCGCGCAATCCTTTTGTGAATTCGCCCCTTAGACCGTTAAAACTCATCCAAAATCCTATCCTCACTCCACTGGCTCCCAGTGGCTGCTCGCATCCAATTCAAAACACTGTTGTTAGCCTACAAGGCAGCCAAGGGCACAGCACCCCTCTACCTCCAGACCATGATTCAAGCTCTAGGAAGAGTCTGGCTAGTTCCATATTTTGTTCATTTCCTAAAGATGCCTACTGTGCTTTTGTGAACTTTAAACACTTTAGAAATTGTTTACCTTCTCCCAGTGACGGACTGGCCATCTGGCAAGATGGGCAAATGCCAGAAGGGCCGCCAGACTATGGGCCGCTTGGGCCACTCAGAATGGATTATTACATTGATCTAAAAAAGAAAAGAAAAAAAGAAAAACGAAATAATTTTGTCTTTGATGATTTTCATTGAAAATAACTTATTTCACGGCCCCAAACATTTTATATTGGCCCTCATATATTTGTACTTTTTAATAAATACACACGCATTTCCTCACGATCAACTCGTTGCAACATTAGCTAGTGGAAATGACAAGGGATGATGGGAGGTATTATACGATAGACAGAACACGGTAGAAAAATTACTCCAGGCTAAAAGAAAATCACAGTATTGTGTGCATTGTTGTCGGCATTCATCAGCGATTGTAGTGTGTGTCGGTTGCGTGTGTGTTCTGTGTTCCAAATTTCTGCATTAGTCTGTATGGTTTTATCTCAAGCTTTTTATGTTAACAATTGGGGTTGGTGTTGAGTTTGGAAATAGGGCCGTTGTGTCGCAAATGCCAGGGCCGTTTTTTTATCCCAGTCCGTCACTGCCTTCTACAGATCTCTGCTTCCCCACACTTCTGTCTCTGAATCTTATAGATAGCTCCTTGGACTTCATGGTAAAGTTTCTGCTCTGACATGCACTGGCATTTATGGGACTTTATATAGACAGATGTGTTTCCTTCGGAAATCATGTCCAATCAACCCAGGTGTCCACAGGTTGACTCCAATCAAGTTGTAGAGACATTTCAAGAACATATTAAGAAATTTGGATTCACTTTAACTCAATTTGAGTGTCACTAGGAAGGGATTGAATACTACTTAATGATCAATGATTAATGATCAATCAAATCATTTCAGCTTTGAATTTTTGATTAATTTATACAAAATTCTAAATTAAAAAATCACTTTCATCAAATCAACTTTTTGGTTATGTGTAGATGTGTGTAGATCAGGGCTGTACCAACCAAAACCCACCAACTCTGTATCATTTATAAGTAAAGGCTAAGGTCATTTGTCCCCAGAGCACACTTTCCCATGCTTTCCCATGTAGCTTTAGATTGGCTAGACAAGATAGAGAGTAAACATACAGTACCAGTTTAACAGAGCTTAGAGGCCTTCAGGCTTCATGAAAACTGAAGGAATTCATGGCAGACTAAGTCGCAATTCAGAGAGACAATAGTGGAGTTCATGACAGACGGATTTGCCATCCTTGTATGTGCCCTTGTATTACAGTCCTTGGAGTTGTTTAATTTCTGGAGGACATGTGACAAACCAAGGTCACACACACTACATCCGTTTCCTAAGTTACTTAGAAAACCACCATTTGTTTCACTTGCCGTGAAGACAGCTATAGTGACCAGAACGCAGATCATTTCCTGTTACAGACATGCACTTGCTTGTGAAAGGCTATTATAGTTTGGGATTTTTCAGTAGTTTTTATATAATTTTCTCATTTTTTTATTTCAATTTCAGTTTGAAATAATCATGCAGAGAGGCATGATGATGGACATGATGACCAAGACTGCACCAGGAGCCGTTGAGAGCATAACAACATCTAGATGAAAATCAACCTATTCTACTTTGCACTCTCTGGAGGCCTGGAGCAGTACGTTTTGCTTAATGCACCTGCTTTGGGCCCTTGTAGTGCGTTTTCACCCGTCAGCCACCGTACTATTTCACACTCCACAACACTTTCTGTATGGAGACTAGTGATGGGAATTACGGCTCTTTGAAGGGAACCGGATCTTGTGATCTTGTGATCTTGTGACTCCATTCGTGGAGAGTGTGTGTGTTTGTGTGGGAGGGGGGGGGGGTACTTTACGAGTGGCAGGCTTACAGTGCTAAATCTAATAATGCACGTACTACTCGCCCAATGTTTGGCACAGAGGACTGTAACATCCGTGTATTGGCAAATGACATGAATAACACGTGGAAATATATGATACTCTACCTACGTATCTTTTTTATTTTGTAGATTTTTATTTACGCTCCCTTCTTTTATGGTTTTCTACCCCCCATCCCTCCCACACAAACACACACACACACACACACACACACACACACACACACACACACACACAGGCTATCTCTTAAATGGAGGGACTACTGACATTTTACTTTTAGAAGGGTTACACTAATGCATACTGTATTCATATCAATATATTTTTATATTTTACAACATTGTGTTTATACATACCTATACTTATACACATATAAACGGCAGACATGTTTAGACATACCTACAGCATATTTATGTATACTTATGTATCTGCTTATATTTACTTATGTATGCTGCACATATTTAATATTTGCAGCATACATAAGTAAATATAAGCTGCACATATTTAATATTTACTGCATTGTACATCATTTGTTCACTCAATGTTTCACGTACAAAATCTCAGACACGACTTATCTGATTTTGACAAAAATGCATGTCATCACTGCATACCCAAGGGGAAACTACAATTACAGCTCAAAACAAGGGGACATATTTGATTGTTACTTGTTGTTTGTTACATGTTTACTGTTGCCTTGTGATGTCAGACCAGCATACAGCAACGAGAAAGAGATTGGTAAAGATGGAAAAGGTGAGTATGAGAACAGCAATAGTGCTCTGTTGTTCCACTCATTTAAATATAAGAAAATAAGGCACCACAGTCCCAGTCATTATCTACCTGCCACAGCAGTTGTTGAATATTCATATTATAGATAAAACATTTTCCTTGTAAAGAACAGAGGCTCTTTTTTGAAATATATGAAAATTACTTGCTCGAATTAATGCTCAATATATTAAACATTTCTTCTTCTAAGAGCTTCTATTAAAATATTGGATTATAATATTTGCAATATTAGCGTGAAATCTGTCTAAATCATTTTCATAGTCTTCTCTTAATCTATCAAATCTTTTCTTAGCAAGTTAGTCAAAATGAGATTGTAGTCCTAAAAAGGATTTGCTGAAATGACCCTAACTGTACAGATGGGTTTAAAAATGACATCTTATAAATTAAACATGGCATTTTTCAACACATCTGTGTTCAGTTGGGGACAAAACATTATTTCAATGCATCTTTTCTAGGCAAAACCTAGCCAAGACAAGAAGTCAGTCAACAAGTAAGTGCCATACTGTTATTAAATACTATAATAATACAACACACATTCATTTGAAAACAGCCTCTAAAACTATAGAAGAATTTAAAATAGAACATCATGCAACAACAGCACCCTCTGTAAGCCACAATCAAGCGAAGAAGCAATGACATCAGCTATGAAGTGAAAATGTTACCTATGAAAAAGATCACAATCTTCATCTCCTGTATCTCCATGGTCCATGGTCCAGAGTTTGGGACTTGTCAGGTACTGTATTTGTGCGGCTTGAGATCGACAATGAGGAAGTGTTTGTACAGCAAATATCAGGAAGCTCTTATCACTGATAGGGCAGGCTGGCTCCTATGACACAGTGATAAATGATGCAGTGACCCTCATTTTTTCATCAAAATGAATCCCATCAATCTCTCAAGATCAGAAATAGTTCCTCTCATGTTCACTTAGGGGAAATTGTGCAGAGGTGAGAAACTGGGGAATTCTCCACCCTTTTGAGCAAGTTGCCACTTGTCACAAGTGAGCAACGGAGGAGGAAGAAAAAAGCAACTGGACTAATAATTTTCCAAACTATCTAGACTTCTGCTCAAGCAAAATACTCTTTGCATATTTTTGCAGCATATGATATGTTGTAGATTACTGTCATTATTCAATGACGTGGCGACTGTGTTTATGTAATTTCATGGCTTGAGGCGACGCAGCGGCACATTTGGAATTGGTTTGGTTTATGAGCAGTATGTGTGGCAGGAATTTGCATCCTTCCCTTTAACTCCAGTGCGCTCTGTGCCATGGTCATAGGCGGATTATGAGACAAAGGGCCCCTGGGCACAGATACCTACAAAGCCCCCCCCCCCCACCTCCTGCGCTACCACAACAGGAAATTATTGCAACAAGTAAAGGCACGTATATGCAGAGGCAATCGCACAATATCACCTGAATCTCAACTCAGGATTTACAGCTCAGAATTTACACAGTCAAAGCCAACAGCATGTTAGAAAAATACCTATCTAAATATAATTTTGGAATCCATTTAAGTCACCTCTAACAACTGAATGCCCTCATTGCGTGTATAATATTGCTATGCCTATTATCTTTTTTTGTTATTGCACTTATGGGAGAGAAAACGAAATAATCAATTACAAAGGAATTACAAGTTGCAAACACATATTATTCTAGGCCTAAAAAACATAATTTAAAGTGCAAAATGCCTTTGATTGCCTGCAATGTCCCAAAATCTATTGTATGGCCACACAGTAGCTGCATGGTATATGAGTCAATGGGCCCTATTCTGACAAATCAGGAGTGGAAAACAACATTTTGGGGTCTTCGTAAACCATGACTTTACATTACGAGGCCTTTGGACAATAATGCAGCGCTTTACTGCTAAAGCGCTATAGATAAACTGAGGGGAACAGTCACTGTGACAGCGCCATGTTGACATCTTCAAAACAAATGTTTAGGTTGATATAAATGACTAAGCCCTTTGACTGCAGGGCAGTAAATGTAAAGTTAGTGACAGCAGCATCATGTATCAGGCTCTGGCTTAGGGGCCCCCCTGAGCTCTTGGGCCCCTGGGCCTGTGCCCGGTTGGCCTGTTCAGTAATCCATCCATGGCCACGGTGACGGCACTCTGACAACAACTGTTTACCGTGTTGATCTGGTCCTGGAAGAGCCGTTGCCCAGTCAGTTCAGTGATTTCTTTTTTGCTTCAATGGTAGTAGGCGAAGAGCTAAACTTAAACGGCAAGCTGTCCTTGCGGTATCATCTGCTAGGACAGCTTGGCAAGTCCCTGAAAAACCAGCTTACCATCATAAGCTGGTTGACCAGATGATGACCAGTTTATGATGGTCACTTACTTGACCAGCTTATGGTATGTTTTCACAAGTGTTTTGATGGTTTAGCTGGTTGACCAGCTGAAGATGGTTTTTGCTGGGGACCCATGGGGTCTCAGACTTATGCTCATGCTTTTTAACCTCACTATCTATTGTCATTAGGAATGAACTGAATGTACTATAGTTGCAATTAAGAAAGTTCAAAAAAAGGTTCAGTTGGTGGTAAACTGGTCAGCCAGCTTAATCACATGGTCATCAGCTGGGACAGATACATCAAGTTGGCAGACCAGCTTGGCACCAGCTTGGCCAGCTACAAGCTGGCAGACCATCTTAACAGGTTATGTGGTACATTACATTACATTAAGGCATTTACAGACGCTTTTGTCCAAAGCGACTTACAATAAGTACATTTTGTCAACAGTAGTGAAACCAACTGTGCATCACAGTCTTCATCAGCTAAGACTTTTAATAGGAATAAGCAGCATTCGTTGAATTTATTATTTTTTTTTTAAGTTTAAGAAGGCTAAGAAGATAGGTTAGTTCAAGAAGGGTCCAGGTGTAACCTGAAGAGATGTGTCTTTAGTCTCTGCCGAAAGATGGGCAGTGATTCGGCCGTTCTGACAGAAGAGGGGAGCTCGTCTTCTGAGCCCACGTAGTGATGGAGGGGCGAGGCGACCTGCAAGGGTGGAGGAGCGGAGGGAACGAGGCGAGGTTTGGAACCTGACCATAGATTGCAGATAGGGAGGGGCAGTCTGATGTACTGCCCTGTAGGCGAGTACCAGTGTCTTGAATTTGATGCGTGCAGAGATAGGAAGCCAGTGAAGCGACCGAAAGAGGGGAGTGATGTGAGAGAATTTTGGTTGGTTGAACACCAGACGGGCTGCAGCGTTCTGAATGCACTGTAAAGGTCTGATGGCAGAGGCAGGTAGCCCGGCCAGAAGAACGTTGCAGTAGTCCAGGCAGGAGATGACAAGTGGCTGGACCAGGAGTTGTGCCGCTTCCCTTGTAAGGAACGGGTGAATTTTGCGGATGTTGTAGAGGGAGAACCTACAGGAGCGGGTTGTCACTGCAATGTAGGCAGAGCAGGACAGCTGGTTGTCCAGGATCACCCCGAGGTTCTTGGCAGTCTGAGAGGGTAACACAGTAGTGTTGTCAATGGAGATGGAGAAGTCTGTGAGAGGGCAATCTTTCCCTGGGAGAAAGAGTAGCTCTGTCTTTTCAAGATTGAGCTTGAGGTGGTGCACAGACATCCAAGCACTGATGTCTTTGAGACATGCAGAGATGGGTCCATCAATTTGTGTATCTGAAGGGGGGAAGGAGAGGTAGAGTTGAGTGTCGTCGGCATAGCAGTGATAGGAGAGCCATGAGAGGAGATCACATGGCCGAGGAATTTAGTATAGAGAGAGAATAGCATGGGCCCCAGGACTAAGCCCTGAGGGACACCGGTGTTAAGAGTGCAGGGTCTGGACAGAGATCCCCTCCATGAGACCTGGTAAGAGCGGTTAGATAGATAGGATGCAAACCAGGAGTGTGCAGATCCAGTGATTCCCAGTTCAGATAGGATGGAGAGAAGGATTTGGTGGTCAACTGTATCAAAAGCAGCAGACAAGTCAAGGAGGACAAGGACAGAGGAGAGGGATGAAGCGCTGGCAGTGTGCAGGGCATCTGTGACAGTAAGGAGTGCAGTCTCAGTAGAGTGAGAAGCCTTGAAACCGGAATGAAGAGGGTCCAGGAGGTCATCCTGTGAGAGATAGCGAGAAAGTTGGTTGGAAACTGCTCGTTCAAGGGTTTTGGATAGAAATGAGAGAAGAGATACAGGTCTGTAGTTCTGGATAGCAGCAGGATCAAGGGAGGGTTTCTTAAGAAGAGGCTTGACTCTGGCAGTCTGTAGAGCAGCCGGAACAAGGCCTGAGGACAGAGAGGAATTGATAAGGGTAGTGAGGAAGGGAGTGATATCGGTGGAGATGGTTTGGAGAAGAGTGGAAGGGATAGGATCAAGGGGGCAGGTGGTGGCTCGGTTAGACCTGACAAGTGTGAGGACATCTTCTGGGGAGAGGGTAGAGAAGGAAGCAAGCCCAGGGACAAGGGGCAGAGAAGCAGGTTTGGAGTAAGGAATAGTGTTGTTAGTGGCTGGATGATGGAAGGAACAGCTGATGTCATCCACCTTCTTAGCAAAGTAGGTGACAAAATCATCAGCTGAGAGGGAAGAGGGAGGGGGAGGGGAGGGTGGGTTGATGAGGGAGGAGAAGGTGGAAAACAGTTTACTGGGGTTAGAGGCAGAAGACTGGATTTCAGTAATGAAAAAGGAAGTCTTTGCTGTTGACACAGCAGAGGTGAAGTTGGAGAGGAGAAGGTGGTAGGCAGCAAGATCGTCAGGGCGCTGCGATTTTCTCCATTTCCTCTCAGCTGCCCGAAGCTCTGTTCTATGAGTTCGCAGAGATTCAGACAGCCAAGGAGCGGGTGGAGAGGATTGAGCTGGTTTAGTGGTTAGTGGGCAGAGAGAGTCAAGAGAGGAGGAAAGAGAGGATAGCAGAGTAGTGGAGGCCTCCTCAGTGGACAGGAGAGAGAACTGCTCGACTGAGGGAAGCGAGGAAAGGACAGCAGAAGAGGTAGAGGTAGGTGAGAGAGCTTTTAGATTGCATTGGGTGGTGATAGTGTGAGTGGATGTTGAGTGGGAAGTGGGAGGTGAGATGGGAAGGGAGAAGGTTATAAAGTGATGGTTTGATACAGGAAGAGGGGTAACAGTAAGGTTGAAGGTGCAGCAGGATCTGGTGAAGATCAGGTCAAGCAGGTTCCCTGCCTTGTGAGTCGGAGGAGATTGAGAGAGGGAGAGGTCAAAGGAAGAGAAAAAGTTAAGGAAGGCCAGATATTGCAATTTCTCCGGCTGGATGTAGAAGTCACCCAGAAGAATGAGTGGTGTGCCATCCTCAGGAAAGAAGGAGAGGAGGACATCCATCTCGTCAAGGAAGTCATCAAGCTGACCGGGGGGGGCGGTAGATTACCACAATGTTGAGCTTGATAGGTAGAGATACAGAAACAGCATGGAATTCAAAAGAGGATATTGAGAGGTGTGAAAGAGGAGTGACAGTGTAGGTCCACTTGGGTGAAATGAGGAGTCCGGTGCCTCCCCCATTGCCAGAGGTTCTGGGGGTGTGAGAGAAAGAATAAGCAGCAGAGAGGGCTGCTGGGGTGGCACTATTTTCAGGTATGATCCAGGTCTCTGTGAGGGCCAGAAAGTGGAGGGATTGAGATAGAGCAAGGGCTGAGATGGTCTCAGTTTTCTTAACTGCCGACTGGCAATTCCAGAGTCCTCCAGCAATAGTAAGAGAAGGACTACTGGTGCAAATTGGGTTTCTACACCTGAAAATAGTGCCATGTCTACGGGGCCTCTGAGCTGATGTTACAATAGGGATGGGAGAGAGACACATAGTGTAGCAGACAGGAAAGCAGTTAGTAGGAAAGCAGTTAACTAGGAAAGGTAGTTACAAGAACCCTAGCCAACCCTAGCTGTGTGTCCCTATTCTGTGGCCTACCCTCGATGGACTCCTGCAGATAGACTCCCTAGTCTTTGTGTGCCTGGAGTCTTCGTGCGCAGTGGCTGACAGCAAGAGGCTGACAGCAAGAGGCTGACGCTACAGCTTACGCTGTAGAATGACTGTGCCAAAAAGTACCGGTTCACCAGAGGAGTTCAAGCCACTCCCAGCAATTAACAACTACTTGAACACCAACTGGCCTTCCCCAGCCAAGCACTTTGAAATTTAACTGCTTTCACCTAAACTAGTTTCAGCAAAACACCAAACCAAACACTTTCAAATTAAACACAGATTTAACTAAAACAGAAAGATAGCACAGTAACAAACAAATAGCTCACCAAGTGCTGCTAGATCCCAACAAAAGTGCTCTACTGACCCAAGCTGAGATAAAAACAGAAGATTCTACACTGCAGACAAAATGGGTACATTCCTGTGGTATTATTTTTTTTCCCTGTGGTGCTACTCTGTGGTATTCTTGTGGTACTTTTGTCGTTCCTGTGGTATATTACAGAAAAATGTCACAAACATGTTAATTTTTCTTTCTTCTCTTTTTTCTTTTCTTCCAAAATGCATGGATACATTAATTAATTTATGACTGTATAGACTATGAAGTCAGTCATGAATTTATGCTTCTATGTGTTTTGAAATAGGCAAGATAACCAGGAACTTGACTAAAATAGTCCCTTTAAGATTAAGATTGCACTTTATTGATCCCATGTACAGTACAATGGCAGAACAAAGTACAGGAAGGTAATCAAAATAAGGTAAATAAAAATAAAAACAGTGCAGAAAAGATATAAGGCAATATAGATAAATATAGCACTATAAAAACTATGAAGATAAACAATATACAACTATTACAAAGTGTCTCATGTGTCCAAAGTGTCTAATGTGGTGTTGAGTATTAAGCCCAGTGATAATGAAAATTCCAAACCAGCCAAAATCCAGGGATATAGTCAAAATCCAGGGATATAGTGGGGCTGGTGGTCACGGCCAGCTGTCACAGGGGTCGCTGATGGTGTTGAACAGTCTGATGGCCGCTGGCACAAAGGAAGGCCTGAAGCGCTCCGCCCTGCAGCGTGGGGGGAGGAGCCTGTGGCTGAAGCTGCTCCTCATCAGCCTCAGCTCGTCGTAGAGAGGGTGAGAGGGGTTCTTCATGGATGGAGTTGATCTTTCCCCTCATCCTCCTCTCTACCACTACCTCCAGACTGTCCAGCTGGAGTCCCACCACAGAGCGAGCCTTCCTCACCAGCTTGTTCAGTCTGTTGGCTTCCCCTGCCTTAAGAAAAACCAAAAGGAAACTCTCCCTAATTATAATAATAATAATAATAATGAGCGTGAGTGAGAGTGCTGTAGTTTCAACCACCCCGATCTGTAACGCAAAAGAGAGCATAGGCTCATTTTATTGATTGTTATTTATACACACACACACACACACATATTTATATGTATATATATATATATATATATATATATATATATATATAGTTTTTGAACAAATGCCTCTATATTGATAATGTGACAATATTTTGTGAAGAACTACTGGTGTTTTCATATTTACACAGAAGAGAATTTTGAGAAATGATCATTAGTAATGTGGATATGATGAACAAACCGGTAGAGAGGAATTGTTAATTTCACTCAGCTCAGTTGAATAAATTCAGAAAATTTGATCAGTTTACTGTAATGCAGCCTTTAAAGCCAGGAAAAGACAATATTTAAGCTATATCACCATATTATCATAACAAATCCCAGACCATATCTAGTCTCATATCACCATATTTGATGGCCCCTCCTCCACAATCCTTTGTTTGGTGTTTTTTTTAAGAGGTATTGAAAAGAGGATAAAGTGCTTGCCCGCCGGATCTCCTCCGGAAGGTTGTTCCAGAGTGTGTCACACTTAATTTTCAGTCTAGCCCGAGGGATGGTCAAGAGGCCCTTATCTGTGGATCTTAAAGTCTCCAGGTTCTTATGAGACAAAAATTAACTACTTTTAGTGAGACAAAAATGAACTAATTTTAGAGTTTCCTAAGTTGCAGGAAACATGACTGAACGACTGCCTTAATCTGTTTCCCAAAACTAAAATTGTTCTCAAACACAACACCAAGATTTTATTGTACTTGGTCACATTTGAGGATAATGAGGCTCAAATGTGATTTCTTGGAGTTCAGTTGTAGAAAATTTTGTGACATCTAGTTTTGAATGTCAAGGCAGCAGTCGTGGAGAGTGTTAACCTGCTGTGTATCATCTGCGTCGAAAGAGAGGTACAGTTGAGTGTCATCAGCATAAGAAGGAAAACATTACATTGTGCTTTTGAATAACACGGCCTAGAGGTAATGTTATGTAATTACCTCTCAGTAATGTTGTGTAAATGTTATCATTTTAGCTCCCTGAGTGGTCTTTTATTTTCCTACCAGAGTCGAAACAATAAAATGTGAGGGAGGGAGGTTCTTGGCCATCATGGAGTGGGTGTTATTCCCACTTTCCTTTACAGCTGTGTGGGATAGGCAGGCCGGTTTGGACTAGGCAGTTGCTGACCTTCCCATGGCACGTTGCAGCTGTACATGGGTGCTGCAGAGTGTAGTCATTACTGTTACAGTTTCTTTGTTTGGCTGTTTGTCATGCTGTGCTATAGGAAAGGTTAAAACCCTCTTTCTGTCCCACTTTAGCATACATTAGATGAGAGAGAAGCTAAAGCATCACTGCTATTCTAGCCATCTGTCTAACCACATCATCGCGTGTATGAGTCAAAGCTAGTTAGAGACTGCATCCACCCCCTAAAACCACTTGCTGTTCACTTGTGTTTCTATAGAAACAGGTAACTGGACCACAGAGAACTGTTTGACCTCAGTTTTTTTCTACATCCTGCAGAAGGAAGTTGCCTAAGGAAGGAAGCATTTAGAGTAACACATGACTTGGTGTGAGTTGTCATGTAGTGAAGTTGTCATTAGCTCAATATTAGCCAAAAAAATTGCAAACTTGCTTTTGTGAGTGCACAAATAAAACCAAATGAATCACCTGTCTGAAATAATGGCATATTAATATGTCTGATGAATGTGACTGGGGCTTTTATGACGATGCATGTCAGCACAAAAAGTTACAATGAGTTACAATGTAACAATAGTGATCCAGAGGAAATCCCCTCCTCACTATGGCCTCAGCCAAGCCCAGTCTCCCTTTACCAAGGCCTGCTGATAGGAAAGACCAACCTCAGGTCAAATGACTGTCTGTACCAAGCTCCGCAGTATGGGGGATTGGGCCTTGCTGTTGGGTTGAATCTTTGCTCGTTTGTCTCAAGGTGTTTGTTTGCAGACAGTTCACTGCATCATTTATCACTGTGTCATATGACTGTAATGTTTTTCCATGTCAGGCTGGGAGGATTTACTGACGCCATTTATTGCAGCCAAGGAAATAACTGCCCTTATGTTCCCATTATTATTGAGCTACATGAGTATGTAACTGAAGCTAGCCATAACGTTAATGCTCGCTCTTTTCTTTAATACGTGTCACCAACTGGACCCTGAAAGCAGGGGGGTGTTCCACTTGTTGTTATATATCGTGTTATATTCCAACTGTGCAAATGGCATTTTATACACAGGTCTTGTTGAAATTTCAAATTTTCCATTATTTTATTTTGCCTGTAGTCAAATCATTCATGGACTTATGAGGGTTGCCTAACAGGTTCACAGAGCTGTGTTTTTAAAGCAATATTACACTTAGTTTTAACATGGGGTTTATTTGGCACTTGACAAAATACAGGTTATAAAAACATCATGTGACTGTACTATACCTTAGATCTAAATAGCCAGGAACTTGTATCAATAAACTTTCAGACACTGAGAAAAATATTTCTGTTTCCTGATATGATCAACTTTCAGAAATGTGGAACAACATCTGCTGTAATGTTTCATTATATTTCTGTCAATACTAGAATGAAATAAAAATATGTCAAATGTCATTATGGATCAGAGTATTTATTTGTCATGTAGTCTTTGCTGACAAAATTGCAAGAAACCTTCATAAACAAGCATTTTATTCTTTTATTTTATAACAAAATTAACTCTGATTCTGGGACAGATTCTGAGACAGATGCACTATCAACTGGAAAAGTGTGACAAAGTGAATGTTTCACCCCCTGTTGACTTTTGTTTGACAAGTGTATTTTGACAAGTGTAGTTTGTAAAGCATCTGTAGGCCACTATCTTACAATCTCAAGCTATCATGGTCATGCAGTTTTGTTATTGCATCAACATACAGTTTCAGTCATCAAACTGTATTTCAATATTTCATTGAATAAATGTAATTTATTACTAATTTTATATTCACTGTCAAGTGTAATCATGTAAAATTAGCACTCATTATTCATGAAATTCAATTCAGTCCATTTTGTAACATAGCTATTATACAGTATATTTCTCTGCATGTGATTCTGGACAATTTTTACTGCCCACTAGAGGCTGTACTGTACTGACATTCCTAATAAATGTTGGTATTTGTCACTGCTTGCGTTGCATAAACAGACTGATGTTGTTCTGGAGGACGTATGGCTCAGTATGAAAAGAAAGAGGGTCAGAATACAAAAAAATAATTTAAAGGAACCAGCAGAATAAAGAATTGAGGTGTTGGAGCTTGTTTTCAGAGTTGAAGTGTTGCTCCTGCCCTAGTTAAGGTGGTTCTTTGTTTTCAGCTTGTGCACTGAAGCTGTTTTGATGGCTGGTGGTTCCCCAACACCTTATTGATGGTGTAAGTCAGTTGGTTCAGCAGGTCCCCCTTGTGTCCTCTTTCATAGATTACACCTTTATTCAGTCAGAGCCATGATAGGCTGCATTTACACAACAGCAGAAAAAACACCTCTTTGTGCACAGATTTATCTTTCTCTTATGTCCATTCTCAACTATGTGAGAATAAATAAATAAAAAAAATAGTGCCAGTCTGTTGCATTTATAATTGAATCTTTCACCAGAGGGGTCAGAGTGCACAGGCAGCCAAGTGGAGCTCTACCGGAGCAGGTAGATCTTTCACCTCACCCCTACCTTCAGCATGTTTGCCCAAACAAAACTTGAAGCCCAGAGCCCCAGTTAAGCCATCAGGACTCTATTAATATTAATGAGAAAGGATGTTGCCAATTTCAGAGACACTAATACAGATTCCTTGCATTTATTGGCATTGAGTCATTTTTTGTGAATCTAATTCTATTTATAATAACGCTGCTGCTAATACTCATTACTGAGAACACAGATGTTATGTGTCAGGATCTCATGTTTCAGAATGTGGGAGGATTCAGTCATTGGTCTCTAAAGGTTTTTCTTAATGGTGTCATGCTCCACCTATACTGGCTCTGGTTGCTTCCTACATTTGGCCGACTCAAAGGCATCATTTTCATGAACTTTTTGCTGGTTTTGTACCTTGTACCTATAGATGTGTTTGTCAATTTTGTCAAGTTTGTCATGTGTTTGTCAATTTCAAGTGCCAGTTATGAGCTTTATGACTTATAATCATGAGTTTAGATCGTGTGACTACGAGTTGAAACAATACCTTTTAAAGCATTCACTAAACTGATAATTTTATTAAGAAATCAGCAGACTTCCCAGTATGCATTGCATTTGGTTTAACTCTCCAGAAACTCTTCTGGTTTGAATGAAGTTACAGTATGGAGACTTGTTATGTATCATAGCTGAATCATAGCTCAATTTCTGAATAAAAAAAAACAACAACAACTATGTAACCGTTGTTCTATCACATTAGTGCTTTGCTAATAGCTAAATAGTAGTAATAGTAAATAGTAGTGGCTAGTGTCAGTAGCTAAATACATAGGCTACTAGAATAGAATGTGGTGTTTCAGCTTCTACCATAATAGTTATGATGTATGTGCCTTTGCAGATTCAAGAAGAATGTAAGTGGAATCATAACTAACTCTGATGTGCATATGTGTGTGAGTGAGTGCGTCCATCATGTGTCCTCCCTCAGCCACAGACCTCGACCCTGTTGAATGAGGAGGTCAGAGCAGCTTGATGCTCCAACAGGAGGAAACATCAACTCCACAAGATCCTTCAGTCGGCCCTGTAACTCCCTATATTTCAACCACTGGCCCATTCTTACAGCGCAAAGATTTTACATAGTAGCCACAAATAAAACTGTATTGACTGTGCACAACTTCTCTGATGCCCTCACTGCCCTTGCTTTCTTGTACTTCATTTTGTGGTAGCAGTATCCCAAAATGTATACAAATACAACTACTGAATAATCCTAACCCTAACAGGTAATATATGGATACTATGGATCAGTCCCTGTCTGTCCGTCCATCTGTCCGTCCATCACACACAACATTTTGGATGCCACTGAACCAGTTGTGACCAAGAAGAGAAGCCAGGTACATTAGTTGACAATGCCACCTTGGGAATTTCACCCAAAGAGTTCTTAACCAGAATTGAGTTATACTCTTTCCAAAGAGGAGCAGAAGCGTAGTTTTCCAAGTATAAAAAATTACACGTTTATTTGAAATACAACAGATCCAAGTTAAAAACTAGAATACAGGAAGCTTAATGCTTTATAAAATGATAAAAATGTACAGGTTGCTACAACATAAGGGCCTCTAACAGCCAGGAGGTGGTTGATTGTCTACAGAGAGAGGCTAAAATACTAAGGCTATCCCAGAGGAGTCAAGGCGACACGTGCGGGTTCACTACAAAATAGCACAGCAAACGGTGAACAATATTATGTGTATAAACAAAAACACATGCAAACAGGTGACTAGGAAGGGGGAATTGCCGGCAACAGCCCCTCTCAGCAGGACAACTGCTCCTCCTCTCCTGGCTAGGCCGATCTGCAGCCAGAGGTTTAAAAGAAAGAAACACAGGCAGCTAGTTTGGGATGAAGTAATGAGGCTATACCAGAATAGGTTCAACTGAATGTTTTTCCCCCATGTAAAGTTTCACAAAGGAACAATGATACACAGGACAAGATAAAAATCAGGCAGAACAGAGTTAGAGAAAAAATAAAATAAAAAAAAATAGCCACAAAGCAAACCAACTGCTTGAACACAAAACAAAAACCTGTCTCTGCTCACAAAAAGAGGGGTCCTGCTGACAATGCCAGAATGTGACTGAGAAGAGAAGCCAGGTACATTAGTTGACACAATGTTTATTAATTATTGTGTAATTGTCTATACAGTAATTGTGTAATTGTCTATACAGTAGACAATATAATTGTGACACAATATCAGGATTTTTACGAAACTTAGGGATATAGGTAGATGCTATATTGCTTCGTGTGGGCATGGATGGCCTTACAATACGTACAATACGATATCTTGTATGCTGCTAATTGTTTATTGATAAAACTAAAATTTTTTCTCTTTTTCTGTCCTCATTTGTACTAAAGATATTTTAATTCATTGAACAATATTTGACAAATAGGTAAAATAGTTGGTTGATACACCATATGAGGGTGTATCGCTATGAAACCATATGAAACAATGTAAAACAGAGTTACTGTCAAGGATAAACACTATAGTGGTGTTTGGAGTACATGAGAAAAAGGATTAAATATACCATAGTGGTGTCTGAAAGTAAGGCATCAAAACACCATAGTGGTGTTTGGATTCCCTGACAGTCAGCTATTAAAACACCGTAGCGGTGTTTTCAGTCCATGAAAGTAAGGCATCAAAACACCTAAGTGGTGTTTGGAGTTGAGGAAAAAAAGCTCTCGAGTTCCAGGTTTTACAGACTTCAAAACACCATGCAGTCTTTCGAATCTCTATTATCAGGAGTGTCTCTAATCCTTGAAAAAAAGAGTTTGAATCTCTGAAATACGTTTCAAACCACTTATCTCATTGGTGTGTCCATGCTCCATATCATGTTTGAAAACTCTGTGACCTGAATGCTTCAAAGCACCATTTTCGGATCTCAAAACAGTCACAAGAGGGTGTTTTGTAACACTCTATGTTGTCTTGAAACGCCAGTGTAAACATGTCGGGTTCAAGCAACCTGAACATTATTAAAACACACAAAAAGAGAGAAGACACAGAGTTAGAGTTTTCTTCCTTGCAAGGGAGAACGGACGGAAACGTGCTCAGTTACACTTTCCACCCCGCTCTGAACCCGTCCCGCCGTCTCCTCTCTTTTTATTTCCTTAAGGTGGTTCCTAGTTACAAAAGGATTACAGCCCCTAAAGGGTGGGGGACACACGGGCTGAAATTCTCTACGTATCTTTTTCTAAACATGGTTACAAAGAAGTTCTCGTTTGTAGCAGGTGTCTTCATTCAGATCAAAGGCATAGTTGCGGCCTCCGCCTTCTTGTAGGAGTGTTTCTTATCTGCCTCCTCAATGCAGTCACCTCGACCCTGAGCCTGCCCATGAGGCTTCGTGATATCTCTGAAAAACAGTTAACACATCCTCTCGCACAGACACACACACACATATATAGCTCTCAAACAATATAAGCAAATGTAGGATAACTTTCTATGTACAATTATTCCAACATTTCCCTCCTGTTTATCCTGTATTTGCTTAAATTCTCATATCGCTTATTTTCAGCCACTTAACTTAGATTTTCAGCTGTAAGGTCATTTTTATAAGAACAAGTACATTTACACTCAGAGGCCAATTTATGATTACTCACATCTTTTACTCATAATCACCTGAGTTTGAGGACAGGTCATCATCATTGTCATCGTCAGTGTCATTGTTTCTCTCTAGTAGGGGATACAGTTGTTCCATATGCTGTTCCATTGGTGATATGGCTGTGGTAATGAGACGGTTAAGCAAAGCACGCAGACAAGGAATACAACAACATCCACACAAGGTCAGTACTGCTGCAAACACAGCTAGAGACATTAATACTGAGGACACCAATAGTCGGTATTTTCCGAAGGCATCCATCCATGAATCCCACATCGTGGTATCAACCCCAGAATGCTCTTTCATTTTGCTGTTGAGAGTGCGTAGACCTTCAATTGCCTTGGTCAGGTTGCCATCAGCAGCGGTGTTGTTTGGTATGAATGAACAACATTGTTCACCAAACATTGCACAGACGCCTCCCTTTTCAGCAAGCAGCATATCTAGAGCAATTCTATTTTGGAAAGCCATAAGTGAAGTTGCCGACAGTTGTCCATGAACGGCCTCAAAACCGCTCTGAGTCCAATTACCTAATCTTTGAACATTGTAGTGGATGTAATTGATCCTGTCAACGTTTTTGTTAAGCGTACACCACCAACAGATAGAAGATTCGAACCCTGCTACAACTTGATCAACTAATTTGTACTCATCGGGTACTCCACGTGGAACGCCTATCGCGTCTATGTAAGTTGGGTCATTATCAGGTAGCCAGGTCGCAGAACGTTTGTGTCTGCGCCATCGTTCAGGCATTACACTTGACATGGTATCAATTAACTGAGTAGCGGACATTGGATAGACAGACACTGGAAGGATCAACGACACTAAAGCACAGTATCCTGTTGTATTTATGGGCAAACGGTCGAAGATCCTGTCATCTCCACACCACCACCAGATGTCACTACGAGACACTGGGGTGAACAAACTAGGTACTGCTAGTGTTACGTTACACCATGAGCTTGACAAATTTCCTAATTGCTCCCCTTTACCAGTTCTGTTGACACAAAAAATTACCTGGTGCCACAGTCTTTGAAAATATTGTTTTTTTTCTTTTCAGGTCCAGTATTGGGGAAAACTTCATCCCAAGACTGGCATGTGACATTAGGATTAGTATTATTCATCACATCAAAGATACACTCTTCAGAAATAACTGCTGGCACTCTCTGAAGTATGGGCTTTGGACCCATACAGATCACACAGTCTGTTTTCGTTACATTCACCGCTTGTTCTACCATCAGTAACCAATTGTTGTTATTACCAGACACTCCAGTTGTGACGCGAAACCATCCATCAACACTATCAAACGACACACTGACAGCTCTCACACCAGCTCGTCATGTATAATTGCTCATTCTAGGCTGCTCTGTGGTTTCCATAGTACTATTGACACATACAACAATCGGAAAATAAGGGTCAGCGCCTGACGACCAAGCCCACAGCAGCAGTCCCCAACAGGAAGTGTTAAACAGTGTTGCATTTGGAGGACGTATTTCGCCGTCGGGAAGAGAAAAAGTCAACCTAAGTTGTTCTCCTGGGTGACTGAGAGTTATTCTATCTTTAAAGAATTTAGCCTCTTCACTATGGCCTGGTGGCCAATATTGTCCTGCCTGAGTTGTAATAAAAGCACTCCAATCAAGTCGCAGAACGTGTCCAATCAGATATCACCAGGAACCTAACCAATCTTTGCCTGTGGTTGGTACAGTGTTCCGAAACCCTTTTAACGCTTTTATAGGAATATCTACAGAAGTGGTTGTATTGGGGGGCACTATAACAGTAACCGAGTTATTATACGTCCAGGATATTAGCCATGGAATGTGAGTCTCAGGAGTACTACTTCTCTTAACACGATTGGTGTCATTGCTAGTATGAATTTGTTTGGGAGGCTCCCAGAGATACCATACCAGTAAAAAGGTCAGGATAAAAAACACGGTTATCATCCAACAACAGATGGACTGTTTCAGCCATCTTGGGGCCATTTCAGCTAAAGGGTTATCCTCTACTTGGTTTGGTGTCTTGGAAAATCTTCACTGACTTTCAGGTCTTACCAGTCTCTACACGTCTGGCACCACCCTATTATCAGATTCTCGCTCACCGCCCCTATTGGAACCTTCAGCTGAGATGACTCTTTTACAGTGTGTCAAATGTATCCAGGTACCTCTCTCCGCTATTTTAACTACAGTAGGAGTCGTCAACAATACCTGGTAAGGCCCTTCCCATTTAGGGGAGTACCAGTGTTTCTTCTTGATGCTCCTTATTAGAACCCAGTCTCCTGGTTCCACTAATGGAGTGTCCTGCTGAGAGACAGGAGGAACGTCATCAGTATTGTCTTTCCTCTGTCTCTCCAGTATCTTTCTCATATAATCTGCCAGATTTGTTTCATCATCAGTTTCCCATTGATTCTTAAACTGAGGCAATCTGTAGGGTCGTCCAAACAGGGTTTCGTATGGGGTCAGACCAGTAGTACTGGTAATGTTTATGTATAGTTTTACCAAATCCAAACAACCTGTCCATGGTCTGCCAGTTTCCTCAATACACTTTTTCAATCTATTTTTTATTGTTCCGTTCATTCTTTCTACTAGGCCTGCGCTTTGTGGGTGATAGGCACAGTGATTTTTTAAGTCTATGTGGAACATAACTCCTATCCTTTTTATTATTTGATTTACAAAATGGCTTCCATTATCACTGTAAATTCTTTCTGGGATGCCATATCGCGGTATGATATCTTTACATAGCGCCTTTGCAACTGTTAGAGCATCTGGATGCTTTGTTGGAAACAGCTCTATCCATTTTGAAAATGCGTCTATTATGACCAAGCAAAACTTCTTTCCTTCACTCTGATTCAGTTCAATAAAGTCCATATGGATTATTTGGAATGGGTATTGGGGTGTTGGAAACTTTCCCCTCTTTGGTCTCATATTGCCCTGTGGATTATGTTTTGCACATATCAGACATGCTCTCTTTGAATAAGAGTTAAATCCATAGGTTTTATAATATTGATGTATCTGTCCTACCATCCCTCCTGTTGAGACATGTGTAGAACCATGGCTCAATATTGCCGCCCATTTATATAGGTTTTTTTTGGTAGGATAGGTTTGCTCTCTGGTCATACATAGATGTCATCTTTCAGGTGGGCACCATTCTTTTTCCACTGATCTTTTTCTGTTTGTAAGCTTTGGATTTGCATATCTTTTAACACGTCAGTAGTTAAGAGTCCACTCTGCTCTAAAGTTAACACTTGAATTCCGCCTTCTGCTGCCTCTTTGGCTGTTTTATCAGCAAATGCATTTCCTAGCGAGGCCTTGTCTTTATTTCCGGTGTGTGCAGCACATTTGCATACTGCTAATTCTTCAGGGAGTTTTACTGCTTTTAGTAGCTCAGTTAGAAGCTGAGCATGTGTCACAGGTTTCCTTGTTGAGGTCACCATTCCCCTGTTTTGCCAATATTGTGCGAATGTGTGCACTGTAGCATAAGCGTATTGGCTGTCCGTGTATACAGGGACAGAGAAGAATGCATTGCTTATATCTACTACGGTAAACACCTTAGCTTCTGGTCATAATGAGTTCAGCAACGTATATGGGTCTGGGACACATGGTGCTCGTTGTATTACTGCACTGTTGACTGCTTGCAAATCTTGGACCATACGCCACCCTATAGATGGTGCTTGTTTCTTTACTGGGAAGATGGGGGTGTTACAGGGTGAATCTTCACATTTGATAATAACGCCAGCTTTTATCAAATCCTCTATCACTGGCTTGATGCCTTCCTGTGCATCAGCTTTAAGGGGATATTGCCTGACACTAGGCCTGTAATCATTTTTTGGTCTGATCTGAACTGGTAATGCTCCCTTTACTAGTCCAACGTCTGATGGACCTTTGGACCATAAATTTTCTGGCACCCCTTTCAACAGATTCTCTTCTTCCTCAGAAAGAAATATATCTCATCCCTCACTATCGTGCATGTGTGCTTCTTCATGCACTTGGATTGTCCAGAACAAGGATTTTCTAGTCAATCCAGTAGCTGCACTAGTCCATGTATTTACAGATGTGGGTACCCAATCGGTTGCTTTTTCTCCCTCCTGTACTACGCGCCCCAAATCTTTCCACTGGAGTTCCTTTTTCTTGTACAGGGATATGTGAGGGGGAGTCCACATCCTGAAAAGCTTTCTTATTTCGGGACTCAATGTGACCCCTACCACAGAGGTATTTTTTGCATCTGAGTACATATAGTTCACAGTTACTCGTGTTGGGGTTAATTGTTTTAGCTTTCTCTTGTAGTCTGGGTCTGGACCGGGTTTATCTTTGTACCACATTGTGACATGCAAATCATCAGGAGACATTATATCTTGTGGAGTTAAGATGGCCTGTCTTCCCTCACTCAAGAGCTCTGTCCCCGTGTTGCATGGTGGTTTGGGTGTAGGCAGCGTTGGATACAGCTTCTGCTGCTGCTGCACCCTCCTCCTCACTCTCTTCCTCTTCTACTCCTAGCCCCCCCCTTACTGCTCTCTCTTCTCTGCTACTCCTAGCCCCCACCTTACTGCTCTCTCCTCTCTGACTTTCTTCCTCTTCCTGCCTACGATGTCTACTAGAGGTTGTTTCATCATCCTCTTTTCTGTGAAACATTAACTTTGTTTCTGTCTGCCTCAACACATTTATCTGCACATTCCTTTTCCTTAGCCTCTTTAACCTTCCTGTCGCCTTCTTCTCTTTTCTGTGCTACTTCTAGCCAGTATTTCACATCCTCATAACCATCTTTGCGCACTTTCTTGTTTCTGCTTTTATTCTTCCTTTCTATTGCTCCCTGTAATTCAGTTAATTTCTGAGTACTTAATTTACCATTATAGTTGTACTTTTTCACCCATTTTTCAAGGTATTTTACTTTTTGCGGGTTTTTTTTTTTTTTTTTTTTTTTTTTTTTTTTTTTTTCCGATATATTTCCAATCTTTGCATTGCAATGCTTCTTTAATTTGACATTTACCATTTCCTTTTCCCATTTTATGTGTCTTTTAGTCCAGTGTAATAACACCTAGGGTGTTCTAAACACTGGGAAATTCAAGCAGGACAGTGATTCAAATTTCCTTTTGTGGTAAGTCTCACTTCAACTCTTTCGAGTGGAGACTTCTTGCCTTTGCATCCACAAAAGTCCACTGTTTAACTCCTGCCTTTTGGTATGAGGTTAAATACCTAGTGGTATTTTCCCCTCCACTCACTCACTCACTCACTCTTTCGTACTTTACGCTGCGCTTTTTCAGGCTTACAGAGGACTCCGCCGTCCTACGGAATTTAACTGTAACACAGGGGACTCCGCCATCCTCTACGGAATTTAACTGCGCCCCAGGACTTCTTTGCCCTTATTCACCTGCCAGTGTCTAGAATATTCAGGGTTTTCGCAATGACCCTCAGTCATTCTTTTCCTTTTTAAGAAAACTGTAACTCACCGATTTGTGTTGTCTCCCTGTCAGACTACCGTCAACCGTCGGATCTCAGTCGGCGGGGCGGATCAGTCCTGGAAAAGGACTCACCGTGCACGGATTTTCCTGGTGTCCGCCTCGCCCACTGAAATCCTCAGATCTATTGGTATCCGGCTCGAAGGACCAAGTTAATGTCGGGTTCAAGCAACCTGAACATTATTAAAACACACAAAAAGAGAGAAGACACAGAGTTAGAGTTTTCTTCCTTGCAAGGGAGAACGGACGGAAACGTGCTCAGTTACACTTTCCACCCCGCTCTGAACCCGTCCCGCCGTCTCCTCTCTTTTTATTTCCTTAAGGTGGTTCCTAGTTACAAAAGGATTACAGCCCCTAAAGGGTGGGGGACACACGGGCTGAAATTCTCTACGTATCTTTTTCTAAACATGGTTACAAAGAAGTTCTCGTTTGTAGCAGGTGTCTTCATTCAGATCAAAGGCATAGTTGCGGCCTCCGCCTTCTTGTAGGAGTGTTTCTTATCTGCCTCCTCAATGCAGTCACCTCGACCCTGAGCCTGCCCATGAGGCTTCGTGATATCTCTGAAAAACAGTTAACACATCCTCTCGCACAGACACACACACACATATATAGCTCTCAAACAATATAAGCAAATGTAGGATAACTTTCTATGTACAATTATTCCAACAAAACAGGTTTTAGTTAATTAGTTAGTTAGTTAAGCCCATCGCTCCTAGTGGAGCATAGGCCATTGACGACGGTCCTCCACTGGATTCTGTTCTGGGCAATTTTGTCCAGCTCCGCCCAGGTATGGCTTGACATTTGCCTCCAGGTCCTGCCTCCAGGTGTTTTCTGGGGCAGCCTCTCTTACTTGTACCTTGTGGGTTCCAGGACAAGCCTTGGTGAGTGATGTTGTTGTGGGGTTTTCGGAGGGTGTGACCGATCCAATTCCACCTCTGCCTTAGAACCTCTTCCTCCACTGGGACCTGTCCAGTTCTTCTCCACAGGTCCACGTTACTAACCCGGTCCCTCCAGCTCAGGTGTAGGATTCTCCGTAGGCATTTGTTTATGGAATGTCTGTGGCTTCTTCATGTCCGTCTTTGTCACTCTCCACGTCTCAGAGCCATATAGAAGCACCGGCAGCCGCAGCTTTGTAGGAAGGGGTTTGATAACTTGCCAGCATGCACGAATCTGCATGTTGTGCCGTCGTAGGTGTTGCGGATTAGTGTGACAAACTTCATGGGGACTCCATAGTGTCTCAGGCGCTTCCATAGTGTCTGCCTGTCCAGACTATCAAATGCCTTCTCGTAGTCCACAAAGTTAACATACAGGGATGAGTTCCACTCGATTGACTGCTCCACAATGATCCGGAGGGTGGCAGTTTGGTCGGTACATGATCTGTATGGTGGTCTCTGAGCTTGGCGTCTATTGCAGATTTGAGTCTCAACAGATGATTCTGTTGAGAACTTTGGCAGGCACTGATAGTAGTGTTATTCCCCTGTAATTTTCACAGTACCGAAGTCTTCTGGTATCACTTCTTCCAGCCAGATGGATCCAAACAGCTTGAACAGCATGTTTGTAGAGATGTTAACATCTGCCTTTATGGCTTTGGCAGGAACCTCGTCTGGGAGATTTTCCATTCTTGAGGAGACGGATGGCCTTCTTGATCTCTTCCTTGCTGGGTTTATTGCAGTTTATTGGTAAATCAGTCTCTGCTGGTGGGATATCTGGAGTGTCTGAAGGTATTGGCATGTTGAGGAGCTCCTCGAAGTGTTCAACCCATCTTTCCAGTTGTTCTTCTGGGTTTGTGAGTATTGCTCCATCTTTTGCCTTGACTGGTTTCTCCATTTGTTGGTATTTCCCTGCCAGTTTCCTTGTTATGTCGTACAGTTGTTTCATGTTTCTTGTTGCTGCTGCCTCTTCTGGATCCTTAGCTATGTTATCTAGGTGTGTATTTTTGTCCTTCCTGATGCTTTTCCTGACTGCCTTGTGTGCTTTAGTATAATCTTCTTGTGCTGCTAACTTAGCCGCCCTAGTTCGGCTATTGTTTATGGCCCCTTTTAAAACCTTTCTTTCTTGCACACTTTCAGTGTGTCCACCGAGATCCATTCTTTATGTTGGGTCTTTTTCTTTCCAAGAACCTCCTTGCATGTTGTGGTCTAGGTTTCCTTTGTTTGTTGCCACTCCTTGTGGGGATGATGGGATCCATCCTCCTGTAAGTCCTGTAGGGATTGATACTTATTGGCAAGGGTGAGGCGGAAATCTTCCAGGGTCTTTCTGTCCTTTAGGAATTCCACATTGTAGTGTGTTCTGGAGTTCTTCTTTGCCCAACCTTTCCTCAGTTTCATTTTCAAACTGGCCAGGACTAGGTGGTGGTCAGAGGCTGCGTCAGCTCCTCTTCGGAACTGGACATCTTGCGTCTGAACTTCTGTCCAATACAGATGTGGTCGATTTGGTTCTTGGTTATCTGGTTATCCAGTGAGATCCAAGTTGCTTTATGGATTCTTTTATGGTGGAATATGCTCCCTCCGATCACCAGTCGGTTTGATGCGCACAAGTCTGCAAACATCTCCCTTGTTAATTTCCCAGAGACCAAACCTCCCCATGACTTCTTCGTAGCCGTTGTTGTCAGCTCCCACCTTGGCATTGAAGTCACCCATGAGTATGGTCATGTCCCTGTCCTTGAGCTTGTCGAGGATGTTCTGCAGCCTGGTGTAAAAGACTACTTTTGTTTCCTCCTTGGCCTCGTTTGTTGGGGCGTAGCATTGTATTATGTTTAATCAGATTTTTTCTTTTGTGGTTCTGAAGGTCCCCCAAATGATCCTTGATCCTGCAGCCTCCCAGCTGATGAGAGCTTGCTGTGCCTCCCGAGAAAGCATGAGCGCCACTCCCTCGGTATGCGGGGCATTTTCCGCGTTTTAACTCCATTATAATGGTGGCAGGAGAGTTGCCACCACTTTTTGGGTTTCAAAACACTTTCTTCTAACAGTCTATGCTCATATAGACAAGTTAAACAAGCCCAACATTTGTGATAAATTGTGATCTATTTGGTCACACACATGACAAACGCATTTGATAATGGTCAATCAGAACCATTCAGCATAGGACAGACCAGAGCTATTATTATACGCGTCCCATATGTTATTATATGCGCACGACAAACAACACTTCATCACAGTATAATGTGTAAAGTAAGACTTTTCTGTCTACGTGTAGCCTATTACCCTACATAAAATGGAATGGCAAGATTTTCACAAGAACTACAATGGCAGTCGGAGAGATGTCACACCTGCAGCTGAGTTTGCTCTACCCGCAGCACCCCCACTATAACCTTGCTGTGTGGCTTGCAAAATTGAAACATATTCAACAATGAATATCCTGTCCAGTTATGGACAGACACAGTGACATGGGTGAAAGACCCTTGGACACTCACATTGAACTTGGTTGTAACAAAGAGGATAAATCAAAACTCACATTTTGGATACCTTGTATTGGCTCTGTTGATTTTAGAGTAGCTGTTAGGATTCTACTTATTACTTAAAAAGCAATACATGTCAATACATTATCTCCACTTCATATACTTCATGTTATTTATCTTATTTCATTCACACCAGCTGTCATTCAGTAAGGTCAGATTTGATCTAATTAAATTCTCTATTCCTAGGAATCAGCAACACCAGCGGAGCCCTGAGCCAGCGACTGATGACCAGGCCACTTCTTCAACTGCCAATGAACGGTTAGAACATATCATACTTGGACCATTGTAACCATCTACTGCATTTTGTACTTTGTGTTTTTGTGGGATTTGTCAATATACTTCAACTATTAATGCAATCTTGTGTAGTCATCTTGACTTGTCCTTTTTTATAGCTTAGAAGTAGGGGGAGAATTGTCTTATATGTATAGTTGGTTAAAATCATGTCATAGAGTCTGGAGTGTTAGTAGCAGCACTGGCTTTCTGCTAAATCAAGTCCATCATTTGAACTTCTCTCTTCTCATACATACAGAAACAGGCAAAGGAAAGGGCAAATGACAACAGTGATGGCAGTCCAGCATCCTACATTAGTTGAAATGTGTTTCAGTAATGTGAAACACACATTAGTGTGTGCAGATCTCAGATTTGGATGGGTGCCACACTGGAGCATAGACGGAAGTCTTTTCGTCCTCACTGGCGCATAAATGTCAAGTTTATGGATGACATTGGAGTAGCAGAAGGAGTTGTTGATACAGGAGGGCCAAAGCGGGAGTTTTTCACTGTTGTCCTGGACTACCTACATGGTAGTGCCCTTTTTGTGGGGACCAGAAGGTAGCAAATTGTTGAATTACTCCAGTTCAGGTAAGATACAACTTTAAGGACCATACTGCTGTTTTTACATGTTTAGCCCATTTATTACAAATCAGATACTGTTTACATTGCTGCCAACTATTTACCAATACTAAGTTTGTTAGTTTTTCAAATGTATATATTTTTTTACCATTCAGACAGCCATTATCTTCAATTCATATCAGTAGGTTACGGTTTGAAAATCCATTTGCAGAGACTTGAAACTTGACTTGAAATTCCAAGTGTAAACGCACCCCAAGACGGATTGAAATGTAATTGCTCAAACCACCTCCGTAGGTGGGTTACAAATTCATTCATTCAATTCACTGTGATTGGTGTGAGGTATCAACAGAGCGCAAATAAAACAGAATGATGAGGAAATTTTAGGTTGCCAGTGCATTATTGGGAGCTAATGGAAATCCTTGGAACACGTCTCAGCAAATCACAACACAAGTTCTGACTAAACTGTGGTGTAGTGAAGTTTATCATGTAATTACTGCCCAGCCCTTGTCTCATGGATATGCACCGTATCTTTGGACAAGGACCTATGCCATTGTTCTTAATAAGGAATTAACTTACTTTATAGATGAAAAATTTGAGTGCCCTGGCTTGGTATAGATTTGTTATCAAGTGTATTCTAGGCAAGCAAAGTCTTGTTTAAATGGTGGACACCATCTTGTATGTTTTTACTTTAATTCAGTATTTATGTTCTCAAATTTTAATAATGGACAAAGATGAGTACTTCTATGCTGGTATGACCATAGCGATGTCTCTGGTGCATGGAGGGCCTGCTCCCCAGTACCTCTCCAGAACTCTCTACCAAGCTCTCACAGAAACTCCGGAGTAGACAACAGTGACCATTGAAGAAGTTCCAGATTTGAAATTGAAGGAAAACCTGCAGAGGGTCAGTATGCTTTTCTGTTTTATCTGAATGCTTAATTGAAAAGTTTTTTAAATCAGTAGTTTACCAGGAAATCTTTTTCAGCCATCCCCTTATAGGTAGGGTTTGGCTCCATGCCCCGCAGTGAAAAATCAAAACATTTTCTCCACAGTGTCACGAGGCAAATTCAGGTCAGTCAGTCAGCTGTCGCTTCGTGAGATGATGTGCTTCAACAGATGGCCTCTAGAGACAAAATCCAAATCTGGTGATAGCTCACAGTCAAAGACTGTGAGATGGAGTGTTTCCCATACAGAGGCACAAAATCAAAACAGGGTTCGACAATAACGATTGTCCGATGGCCCGGGGCCAGTATAAACTCACGTCGGGACAGTAAATTAAGCAACTCACTGTCCTGATTGGGCCAGTGGAAATAAATTGGAGATTGCAAAAAAATATATATATAAATATTCCTCACAAGTAGTGTTAAGGGACCGGAGGACGGACTGTCAGACACCTGCTTGGCTGCCATGCAGGCCAGGTGCTGCTTGCTGTTGCCGTGGCTGTCGAGGAACTCAGGGTTTCCCATACATAGACAACTTTGTGGCGGCTCGCCACAATATCAGCACTGACCGCAACAATTATTTTTTTTTACTATTTAATTGTAGAGCTCTGTGTAGCGCATTGATTAGCTCAGTCCCAGTCCTCAGATGATGTAAATCCATCATCTTGGTCAAGGGCAGAGACAAGTGTATTTCCACATACATATCTTTAGTGCGTTTTTTAATTTCCAAGTGGGACAAAGAAATGTATCAACATGCCTCCATCCCTCTCTGATACAGTCCACATGTCATCCAACATGTCACTGTATCTTGTAAACTTGTTTCTTTGTCTTGTAGATGATGAATCAGATGTCTCATTGGAAAACATCCTGTTCTTCTCCATTGGTGTAAAATCCATCCCCCCGCTTGGTTTTAGGCCCACTCCATGTCTTCGCTTCCTACATGATGCTGACGACAACGGGGAGCTGTCAAACTATCCAAAAGCCAACACACACTAACACGCTGTACCTGCCAACGGTCCATAAAACGTATGACAAATTCAAAAGCCACATGGCTTTTGCTCTCACTGCAAGTGCAGAATTTGGACTGCTGTAATGTTGGGATGCACAGTTGATGTTTACACCACTTAGGGTGCGATCACACCTGCAGTTAGTTTTCTGTGGTCTAAACCATAGTTGAAAAGTTTACTTTGTTACATTTTTGTATCTGTTTTGTTTGGGTTCACACTTTTCAAATGCAAGCGAACCATGGTTTATTAACAAAAGTCACATGGACTCACAAGTAGCTTGTTTAATTGCACAGAATTTTGGTGACCTGTCATCCTGCGGGATTAAAGATTTTTGGAGCGGGGGAGTCAAAACAAATCGTTTAACTACAGACTTATCAGTGCTGTTTGCCATAATTTACCATCTCTGGCATACCAGACAAGGACACATTAATGAAAAGTTGAATATGAGCGTCAGTCCAGACTGCAGTGTGCCCCCAGTTCAGTCTAGGCTTTCCAAGCATGAGGAACTGCTGACTATCAGATGTCAACATCTATCCTTGGAAGCTGACCGAGACCCGTATTTTCAGACGGTGTTAGTGCTGTTATTTGGTGCCACCAGCGTTCAAATGGCATTGTTCTCACCTGCTCAAACGAAACGGACTAAAGGAGGAAACGCACCAGAGTTCAATTGAACCGGTCCAAACGTGTGGTGTGATGCACCCATACCTGCATGGCCCCTCTTAATGCACCTATGTTTTGTTTCATTTCATTCACTTTCAACAAATGCATTTTTTTTTTCAATCCCACTAGCACGTTCTGTAAGAGACAATTTTTTCTGTTGAGAGACAATTTAGACCCCTTGGCAGCAAGCTCCTGTTTTGGGGCAGACATCTACCTGGAAGCATTGAGACTGGCTAATGCTCTTAGACCCTGATCATGCTGTTCATATTGGCCCGTCTTGGTGCACCATGTTCATTTCAAAGTGAAAAAAATTGCATTTTTATTTATTTATTTTTACAATCGACTGTTTCTTTGTGTTTTAGGTTTTGTGCTCCAATTCAAAATTGCAATTGAGTCAGTTTCAATGATTTGTTTCCCTTAAATTGTGATTTTTAGGGGTTTAAGCAACCATTAAAACCCAGTTATCCTATGGGTTTTATTTGTTCTTGGCATTCCTCCATGCATTTATGTAAAAGAATAAAATAAAATACAATGAGCCTTTGACCTTTTAACATTCTGTCATATCAATCCATCATTTACTCCATTGCCACTTAGTGGTGACTTATGGTGCTGCTTGGCAAAACTGAAAATTATTTTAACGTGGGAATTTTTGAGATTATCTACAAATATGCTATATGGAAAATCACGTTAAATGGTTATGTTGGATTGCATCGTAGTTGGACATGCAATATCAAACAAATTTTAATTCAAAGTTCTAAAATAATGCCAAAATTTAATTTAGGGTATTTGGTTTAGACAGGATGCATGACACTGATAGAATGAGGAAGGATAATATTGATTACCTAGCTCTGCCCAGTGGTTACAAAGGCAGATGGCATGCCAGAATTGAGCCCAACTCCCCTGTCATATTACAGTATGTTGTGTGCATTAAATAAGTGAAACAAATGTCTTCATAAGTTAAGTTTTGTCTGAGATGTCCCAGCAGCTGTGCCGGTTGTTGACCGGCTTGATAGACTTACTGTGTTTCCTGTGACATCTATTGGCAGTTAAACGAAACTGCATCTTACATACAGTCCAATGCATATCTAATGGCCTGTCTACATGAATCTATTACACTATCCATCTAAGCGAACCCTGTTGTACCAGATCTTTCTCAGACATAATCAGTTGGACTACACATTCATATTCATAACTGGTGTAGATTTAAATGTAATGGGTAATTACTATAATGGTAGGTTTAAATGTAATGGCTAATGGTCTTTATTATTAACTATTTAAACATAACATCTTCTTGGTAGTTGTATGGTATGCATTTATAATTTACCTCTGAAATGTAAAGTAGATTGGCCTAAAAATAGACATATTTTGAAAAGTCATTACACTTTTGTGCACATGCACGTTCTGAGCAGCAATACGGTATCGCACATAAATTGTCAGCAAAGGAAAGTTGGTGACGACTACGCTGCCGGAAACTAGATCAATCCCATTTGTCTTCAGTTGGTGGCGGTAATGCTTCGCATTTGGCTGCAATACGCCAATAAAATAGAAGAAGAAGAAAGTGATGAGCCGTGGAATGCTAATGACCAGCCAAGCCAGTAGCTAATACAGTGGGTTGCTAGCCTCGGCATGCTAGTTACCAGCCAAGCCAGTAGCCAATCCAGTGGGTTGCCAGTTTAGACGCATGAGTTACCACCTTCGTCGAGTCAATAATCGGCTTCTCATTTACCACTGCCGGCTTATCATTGGGAGATCAGTAGCTGGCTTTGACAAGGATATAGCCTCTGCCGGCTTCTCAGTAAGCCTGTCCCTGCGACATAGGGAAAAAGACAAATAAAATATGAGCACAAAAAATTAGCATAAAAAAAGCCTTTAAAACGAAATTAAATAATAAATCGGTGAAGCAATAAAATAGAATACAAACAATTGTGGGGATATATAAATGTATGCTGGTGACAATTTCAACACATCAAGTAGACTGTATGGGTGGGAGATACAGGGAAGAGTGTGGATTACTTACATGTATGGATTAAGTTACTTACAGATGTCACTAGCACTCATAATTGCTTACTTAAATACAGATGAATACATTTCAAGTATGTATAAACATGTGAATAGAGACTGTTGTGTAACCAGAAGGTCCCAGGTTTAATACCAGCTAGACAATGTCTCATTCTAAATTGCCTGTCTTTCTTCATGTGTTTTTGCTGCCTGTTGTTATTTTTAGTGTTCATTCAGTCACTGTCTAGTATTCTCAGTGAGCAAATTGTTTTGTCTGTATGATCCGTTTTATCCTTCCCCATCAAGAGGTGAATTCCCCTTTGTAAGGAGGATTTTACTCTTCCATGATCTACCAGTTGAAATAAAAACAAATAATGGGAATAGTTAACAGAGAGTCACTGGAACCCACAACTTCCACTGACATGGACATCCGTCTAATAAGACTGTTGAATGCCTAATCACTCTTTTTGAAGTCCACAGACAATTACTCCTTATGGGATCCTTGACACCATACCATAATGTCCTTATGATGTCTACTGTCATCCGATCATTTTACAGAAAATGATCAAGTATTACAGAAGATATAAATGACCATAATCCTGCTGCATTTACAATATCTCTTAGTACATAAAAATAGTAAAATAAAGACAAATCTTTAGAAAACAAAGAATTTCCTTTGTAATCATCTATAAGCCATTCCAACTAATTTAATATACTCATGGACATCGAGCACGGTAGGTGTGTTGCTGCCTTTAAGTGCTGTCAGAAATATTGTAATTATGAGTTTGAGTGTACATCAATGATTTAACAAAATGGTAAATAAAACTGGGAAAGTGGGAATTTTCTTTGATACCTGAATTGCTGAGATGTGACGTTTAGGGGGCAGAGAGCATGGAAATCGTGTCAGCAAGAGATGTTAAAAATGATGGACTTGAAGGCAGCATAAAATACAAAGCAACCTCACTGTAAATCAGAGCAAGAGCTCTGGTGTATCACTAGGTGGCATAAGGCACTATTGGAAATGGACAACACAGTGCAGCAGACCAGTTTGGCAGCTCTGGTCTCCTTGTTTATTTCATGGGCATCTGGTTGACTCCATTTTACACGCCACACTCACAAGGGTGACGAGTTCCTTTCACAACACTCTTGTGTGTACAGTGCACAGAAACCTTTCTTAACCATGGTGTTACCATGGTTTTACTAGTGGACAGATGGCTTTATTTACAGTGAAGCCATCTGCTGCACCTGTCTGCAGGTACCGGATCATTAACAGCAGCTGATAACAGAGCTGACTTACACAGCAGATGACAAAATGTAAGCACAGGAGAAACCCTAAATATACAGCACGGGATATAAAATCCTGTAACATTTCACTGAAAAAAGAAAAATAATCCTTTCTGGTTAAGTACAACATAAATTAATTTTACAATGCTATAGTGTGTATAAGACAATATAATAATAATATATAATAAAAACATTTATTTTTATAGCGCTTTTCAAAAACAAAGTTTACAAAGCTGCTTAACAGATAGAAGAACTGCAACGGAATGAAATAAAACAAAAAGAAAGAAAGGAAGAAAGAAAGAAAGAAAGAAAGAAAGAAAGAAAGAAAGAAAGAAAGAAAGAAAGAAAGAAAGAAAGAAAGAAAGAAAGAAAGAAAGAAAGAAAGAAAGAAAGAAAGAAAGAAAGATATAACAAAAGGTACAATACCAATAGGCTTATACTGTAGGTTAAAATACTATGCTTCTTCCTCTGTAGGGCCAGCGATGGCCACCCCATGGCCTACATAAGACAATGACGAGTTTGAAATGAAATGATAGACTATATGAAGTGGCCTTAAAGACAACTTTTTTTTGTGATACATTTTTTGACATTGATATTTTGGTATAAAACAGGGATGTGGTCATAAATTAATTTGACACCCCCTACCCTCCCTCATCACCAGTTTAAAAAAATACAATTTGAGAAGTGATATAAAAGAGGCTAATGAGGGGGCTAAAATGAGCTCCTCTGGTAAGCTGTTCCAAGGCCTTGGAGCCCTAATGGCAAAGGCCCGATCACCCTTACTTTTCAGCCTAGACTATGGAAAGAAATGTCATTGTTTTCTCTCAATCAGCATCTGTATCAGTCAGTGGGTACGTCTCAAGTCTCTTATTTGATATTTCCTCACTCCTCGATCCTCGCTTGAACCGGAAGTCGTTCTGGTCCGCCATGTAAAAGGTCGTCCCACAGCTCTTATTTCTGCTCCGAGGAGCGAGGAGGGATCTCTGAGGAGCTATGAGCGAGGATACACGAGAGCAGCCTTCCCGGAAGACTTTCAGCTGAACGGCATGACGTCAATTACACCGCCCCTACACCTGGCAAATTTGATGCCATGATGGCAGAGAAACAGTACAAGTGTAAGTGCCCGTTATTTTATGCTTTTTGGGGAACCTAAATTGAACTGAATAGAATTTATAGAATTTATTTCAGTCTGCAATCAATAATAGAAATTAGTTCATATGTATAAATATACAAATTCATATACATACATACATAGACACATATAAAAATAGGCAGATACTTAAATACCGCAGTTGACAACAGCACAATAACACAACTTAAAGATTTCTGAAGTCCGAAAAAGGTGTAGGCTGAAGCTACAGCTTATAATGCCTACCCTTTTAACAACACATCATGTTTAACCTTGAAACATCAAACAACAAAAACAACAAAAAGGTAACATCAAACAACAAAAATAATTAATCTGCTAATCACAGTGACAGAATAAATGGCATAGCAAGGCAAGGCTAAAGACTGTTCTTTCATTGCCATCAATGAGCAGGTAACGTTAGCCTATCACTTTGGCAAACTATGACAAATGACTCAATAACAATGTAAATACAAGTAAATGTGTCTAAACGGAGTCATGAAGGAGGGGGGTGGGGGCTACTGTTTGTGTCAGTGTGAAAATAACGGTAACGACAGACGCTGGCAGCAGATCCAGCTGTGCCGCCATAAACAGAAACAGACGTCGCTTCACATGACGCTTCAGAGGAAAGGACGGCTCATTTCTCTAAAAACATGTTTCCTTGTTTCCTCTCTCCTCGCATGGTTTCCTTGGAAAAGACGCAAGTGAGGGAAACGTGGATGCAATTTAAGAGACTTGGGATGCACCCTGTGTACCAGCCAAAATGGCTGATGGCTGGGGAGCTGCATGCCCTTGAACCAC
Source organism: Centroberyx gerrardi (assembly GCF_048128805.1). Classification (NCBI taxonomy): domain Eukaryota; kingdom Metazoa; phylum Chordata; class Actinopteri; order Beryciformes; family Berycidae; genus Centroberyx; species Centroberyx gerrardi. The sequence continues at coordinate 30,939,926 of NC_135999.1, forward strand.
CAGGGGGGGCAGGGATTCCAATGTCGTCAGGGCAGGTTCTGAGGGTTCTGGTAACTGAGTGAGATGTGTTTCAGGAACAGGTACCATTTGCAGCAAAACATATTCCTCATCACCTGCCATGTTGCTGGATGTTGGTCTTTCCCTCACATAGCGCTCAATGAAACTCATGATGGAGCTAAATCTCCATCGCTTCCTCTCTCCTCCTGCTGAACCACTCTTCTTTTCCTTTTCTAACTTTCTCTCCTTGATGTATCTGTCCCTCAAATTCTTCCATCATTTTTTACACTCATCATCTAAAACCAGATGAACACAATCAGCAATCTTCATGACTATTTCACAGCAAGGTTATTATAGTTAACTGTTAACTGTTAACTAGTTAACAAATAATAACTAAATTTACTGAAAACTAAATTAAAAGTGTAATGCACCATGGTAAAACCAACTGAAATAAATACAAAATGACCATGGATTATTTTCACCTGACCTGACTCTTCTAATTGGAATAAATTCTTGGTTGATAAAAATAAAAACTAAAATAAGTCAAATGACATTACTAATGACATGAATAATGTACTAAATTAATGCTTTCAGGTCTTTGTACAGCTTAAATAATTCAAAAATGCTGCTGTCTGGCTTCTTTTGAATCAGAATGTGGAATATGTAAATAACGCAATATAATTTTTCTAACCTTTTCTAATCCTTTGGGATATTGCCTGCCATGCCTGTGATTTTTTGGCCAGGTTCCTGTATGTTTTCAATGTGGGGTTATATAACTCTGGGTGCTCCAACACACAGAGAATTTACTTTTCCTCCATTCTTCAATTGTGGTGCCTACAATACTTCCGCCTCCTGTAAATGTCAGAATGCCATTGGACGCGCCTCATAGATAAGGTAATTGGCAGAACAATGAACAGTTGATAGTTGACGGGAAACTCCTGTGCCGGTAGGAGAGCTGATGGAACTTGAATGGATAGAATGGTCTTTCCCATCCCATTTCATGCACGAAAGGGTTAACAAAAGGCCAACATGCACCTGGTGTGTCTGTTCCTCCTCCCTTTAGCAAATACAAACCTGTTATTTACAGTCAAGCCATCTGCTACACCTGTAAATGAATAGCCCTGTTAATAGGGTTATTCACACACACAGCAGATGGCAAAATTTAAGCACAGGAGAAACCATAAAATATGTACAGCGCAGGGTATGAAATCCTGTAACATTTCACTCAAAAAAATTAAAATAATCGTAACTGGTAGAGCGTGTACAATTAAGGCAAAATCCTAATTGCAACAGCATAGGTTTGAATCCGGCCCATGCCCTTTGCTCTATGTCATCCCCTGTCTCTGTCCTGTCTTTCCTGTGACGGCCCCAACTCCCTCTGCCAGGGCTTGTGTGTCTGGGCGTGGCTGTGCAGGTTCTGGTGTGGCGGAGTTGGGAGCCATCAGAGCAACTGGGAGCACCTGGCCAGTGTTCTCAGGGGTATAACACCTGCTCCAACTCTGACTCTCTCCCAGAACCACGTTCTGTTTGACCGTCTGTTCTTTTCTGCATTATCCATACCCTCAAACATAAACGAAATCCTAAAGTCCTATTTGACACTATCAACAACATTGTCACTCCTGCACCCCCTGATGTGCCTGTATTTTCAAATGAGGATTGCAGTAACTTTCTCTCCTTCTTTGTGGATAAGGTTAGAGATGTTAGGGCAAGCATCATCCCCTCTTCCACTCCCCTTTCCGTCTGCCCAATTCGGCCGTCAATTTTGAACTGCTTCTCTCCCATTTCCCTGCAAGACCTCATTGATCTGGTGGGCAGTATGAAAACGTCTTCAAGCCCCTTAGATATCTTACCAACGTCTATGTTTAAAAATGTACTTAGGTCTATTGGTCCGTGCCTGGTGTCTATTATTAATAGCTCCCTGCAATCTGGTTGTGTCCCATCTTATTTTAAACATGCAGTTGTTCAGCCTCTCCTAAAAAAAACTAACCTTGATCCATCCCTGCCCAAAAACTATAGGCCTATATCCAAGTTGCCTTTTATTTCCAAAATTTTAGAAAAAGTTGTTGCCAAACAGCTCACTGCTGTTCTGAATGCACACAACATTCTTGACAAGTTCCAGTCTGGTTTTCGTCAGAAGCATTCCACTGAAACAGCTCTTCTCAGAGTCTCCAATGACATCATGATGTCTTCTGATGTGGGTGAATGTTCTGTTTTGGTGCTGCTGGATCTTAGCGCAGCTTTCGATACTGTAGATCACTGCATTCTGATCGAAAGGCTTAGGCAGTGGGTGGGTGTCTCTGGGAGCGCCCTGGACTGGTTCTCCTCCTATCTCTTGGATAGGAGTTTTTCTGTGTCGGTTGGTCCCTACATGTCTGCAACTGCTGCCCTGTCCTGCGGTGTGCCCCAGGGTTCTGTTTTGGGTCCTATCTTATTTGCTTTATATATGCTTCCCCTAGGACTGATTATTAGCAAATTTAAAGGTGTTTCTTATCACTGCTACGCTGATGATATTCAGCTGTACATCTCTTTTAAGCCAGATAAGACTGACAAACTGTCTGTTTTGCACGATTGTCTGAGTGCCATTAAGGACTGGATGGCCAACAACTTTCTACAGCTTAACGCAGACAAGACTGAGGTTCTTATTATTGCTTCAGACAGTATCGTTTCCAAGGTTGCGCAGTCTATTGGGTCCCTTTCCTCAACTGTACGGTCTAACCTTAGAAATCTTGGTGTTATTTTTGATCAGGCTATGTACTTTGATCAACATATTAAGTCATTGTCCCGTACATGTTTTTTCCATCTTAGAAACATTGCCAAACTCAAGTCTGTTGTGTCACAAGCTGAGTTGGAGATGATTATTCATGCCTTTATATCATCCCGCCTGGACTACTGTAATTCCCTTTTCACCTGCCTCAGTAAGTCATCCCTGGATCGTCTACAAATGGTCCAGAACGCTGCTGCAAGGCTGCTGACCAGGTCCAGCAGGACTTCTCACATCACTCCCATCTTAGCTTCCCTACATTGGCTTCCCATCAAGTTTAGGATTCAATTTAAGGTTCTTGTAATCACATATAGAGCCCTGCATGGTCAGGCACCTGTGTACATCTGCGACCTACTCCATCCCTACATTACCAGCAGGTCACTTAGGTCTTCTGACCAGGGCTTACTGTTCGTCCCTCGCTCCAGACTCAAAACAAAAGGTGATCGAGCCTTTGAAATTGTAGCACCTAAACTATGGAACGCTCTTCCACTGGACTTAAGATCTGCGGTCTCTGTTGACACTTTTAAAAAGCAGCTGAAGACTCATCTGTTCAGACTGGACTTTCTCTAGCCTCTTGTGTCTGTATTTCTGTGTGTTTTTATGTCCTTTGTTTTTATGTTTTATTGTTTCTTACTATTTGATGGTCTTATTTTAACTATTTTACTCCTGTGAAGCACTTTGTGACTTTGTTCTGTGAAAGGTGCTATATAAATAAACTTTACTTACTTACTTACTTACATACATTTCATTCATTCACTCACTACACTACTGACTCCACTGATTCACCTGCATTATGATGTGTAAATAAATTCCCTTATCTTTTGCTGGTATCTGCGTGTGTCTCCCGTTTTTGTTATGATCTTGGAGACGGTCAAAACAACTGTGATTGTCCAATAAAGCAGAAATGCCAATAAATACAACATAAATGCATTTAGAATGTCATTTGAAAGGGTTACCATGTTTGCTCTCAAACATTCTCAACAGTGTCTGTATCAGTCAGCGCCATGCGATGAACCTCCAGTTTGTCATAGACTGTCGTTAGATTGGAGCCTTCTACAGCTGAAGAAGAGTCTGATAAATTTCCTCCCTGGAGGAAAAATAGAAGCAGGGAGGGAAGAAAGGCATGAGTCAATAATAGGTAGGAGAAAATAAGAGAGACTCAGCCAGAGGGGGTGAATATGAGATGTCTTTTAGGTGATGTAACACACCCGCTGCCGGTAGGGCTGCCAGATGCCCGGTTTTCAACTGGACTGTCTGGTTTTCAGAAGCATTGTCCGGGTAATTCTGTAAATAATTATTTTATTACTTATATTATTTCCCTATCATTGGTGGGCGTCTGTTGCTTTAACAAGCTAAAAGTGTTTTGATAGGCTAATGACTACAGAAGGGGTAATCTCCACCAATCACAAGTGACCGTTTCACCCCACGTGGAAGAGTGTTTTACTGTGTGGGCTATGTAAGTACATGGCGCCAAAGTTTGAATAGATTACATTATCATCAGGCCTACATGATGGAGATAAAAAGGTAAGAGAAGCAAGTCTCTGTCTGTCTGCCTTTCTCTCTCTCTCTCGCTCTCATTTGTGCCGGGATTTTTCCGAAAGTTGTCAGAAGCGACTGTAGTTGTAGTTATGCTATGATCATGGTATAGTGATGATGCAATATGTCATTTAGAAAAATGTCAGCTCGGGATTAAGTTTTGTGAAAGACGCTTGCTGCTCAGTAAGATCATCAAAAGAAGAATTGCATATTTGATTAGGCCTACACTTTTTTCATCTTTTTTACGATTTTTTTATTCTCATTATATTTAGTTGGCTACGTAACATTTGTTCATCTCAGTTTATTGACAGTGCTTACTGTGCTACACACAGCATTGATATGACTGTAAGTGCTCCGCCTGAGGAGGCCAACTGTTTAAGTGAAATCATACAAGAAAGCAACGTCCACGCACATGCACGCACGCGCATGCACAAATGTACACAGCGCACACAATGTCCGGTTTTAACCAAGATGTAAATCTGGCAACCTTAGCTCGTGGTCATGGTGGAGGTCTAGTGCTCTTGGCAACAATAGCTGTCAACAGCTGACTGCATTCCTAAATGTACAACTTGGCCGTCTCAACTCAATTTGGTAGAAACTGTTCATATTGCCAAATAAATTTGATTGCTTTTGCGTTCACAGTGTCAGCCTGTTAGCTAGCTAACAAGCCTAACGTTAGTAGCTGCAAGTTAACATTAAGATTAGTTGAAATTAGTTGTCAAGACGCCCATGCACAGCCGCTTATGATCAGGTGCAGGTTGGTCGCAGGAATACAAGTCAGTCCATATAGAGGAATTATCCAACCGCACATTGTTAGACTTCGTTGTTAACTTACTCACATCTTTATTTTCTTTAGAGGATTAGGCTTGAGAAGCGAAAAATTTGTTTCGCCAGTTGCTTCCTCAGGTTCGCTCCTATAATTAACTAATTAACATTAGTTGCTTTGCTAAATGAGCCTGCTGTCTAGTGGAGTAGAGAGGCTAAAGACAGGACAGTTTGCTGTGTCACAGTAACCTACATTTGGAAACAAATCTACCTTATCACACTATTCATTTTTATTTCTAACATTAATGAATGGATCTACAGCCACACCACAACAATCTTCAAGTATCTCTCTTTTTCTAGCTAGGTTGTTGTATAGTTAGGCATTAAGTTAGACATTTGCATGGAACCAATTCTTCAGTGAACCTCCATGATGGAGCCAGAAATGTTTGCTAAAAGACTTCTGACGCAACTGTAAAGCCTCAACAACATACAGGCCAGTAGGCATAGTCTATTTACTTTAAGATAGGATAAACCCAGCAAACATTGTTAATGACAGCTGTGGTTAGGGAGACGAACATCATCATAATAATTAACTATTGCCTAAGGTGTGTTTGTGTGCAGAATACCAACCTGTCTGTTTCTCTCATCAGCAATAAGTACGTCAGTATAGACAACTTCTCCCTCTCTTTTTATTGAATCTACAAAGATATAAGATGAAAAGCAGTAAATGTTGGTGTAGCAAGTTACACTCACACACCACTCCTGTTAGCACATGCTAATGTACATGTCATACATTGAAACTTTTCATGTTATCCTTTAACCAGCAGTTTTACAGTGCAGTCTTATAGTTAACTGAAGAAATAGATTAACACAGACATGTATAATGAACTCCAAATGATGGAAGTTCAATTTACAGTTTCTGAAACTGGAAAACAGATAGGAGGCTGGAAGGCTTCTGAGCCTCTAATGTTAAATATTTTGGGGGCTCGTGTGATAAGAAAAGGGTCCACTGGTAATAATATGGCAAACAAAGAGTTTCGGCCTCATGGCCTTCAAAGGGGTACAGAAGCCTGAAATTGGATCTGGTTAACTAAGGTTAACTATGGCGACTAAGGTTGGCTGCACAGCTCATGTCTACCAGCACAGTTTAGTGTCACGCTGAGATCACCTCATATAAACACTTTGTGTTGCTTATATACAATTTGGGTATTACCTGAGAAGCAAACATACACAAACATGAGGTGACTTGTCAGCTTCTAGCCATTTATATTTAGAGGCGAGAGAGAAAGAGAGATTGTGTGCATTAGATGCATGTACAGTATATATGCATGTATTTGCGTTTGTGTGTGTGTGTTTTATACCTTCTGCTTTTTCCAGCCAATACAAACACAACAATGCAACTTCCTTTTAATTAAGGAAATAACTGAAGTGTGAGACAATGTAGACCATAAAAAGTTCAAAGCCGACCTCTACAGCTTTCAATGCAGCTGAAAGCAGATCAGAAACTAGACGTGTGTTCAAGACCTGACTAGTCGCCCTGTTATTTAGTCTGTGTGTGGCTTTCTGTCTGATGCAGCATGTCTACATGACTGACTGATTCTTCACCACTGTAGGATTACGAGATAATGATGAAAGAGGAACAGCCTCTTTCACATGAAAGAGCCTGAGACCTAATACTGTGTGGAACAGCATTCCACACAGTATTAGGTCTGCTGATTCAGTCCGTGCTTTTAAATCTCGCCTTCAAACCCATTTTCATAAAATTGCTTTCCCTAATGACAGTAGTGCTCTTTACATGTTAGTTATGGACACAACTAACATGTAAAGAGCACTACTGTTTTTACCATTGTGTTTTTGTATTTTATTCCCTGTTTTTGCATTTTTTTAATTCCAGTTTTATCATTAAAGGATAAGGCCGGTGTTTTTTAATGCATTGCTTACCGTCAACAAATCCTATGAAAATAAAATCAACAATGCGTTTGTTCTACTCCCGTTACTTTCTGACTTCCCACGTACCGTTTTTAGCCGTCAACCCAGCCGTCACTCAAGTCATTGGCTCCAACTGTAAGCTAAAAACCTTGAAATACAGCTCACAAAGACATAGTTTCAATTTTAAAAATCGCTAACTGTTACCACGAAAAGTCAGGCTATTGTAGTTATTACCAAATCAAATTCAAATGGGAACAAATTCTTCATTACGCCAGGGACTATTTTCGGTGCTACGGAACTACTTTCCTGAGATCGCAATCGTGTTTACAGCCGGCTTATTAAGTTGTTTGAGGAAAAAGTCGGCCGGCCCGGTGCATCGTGATGATGAAATATGTTGCCCAGAGCAACGGCATGGCTCTCTGACGTGTTTTTAACCGTTTTTTTAATACAATGGAGTTCTATGGCTGCTGGAACATGGCTGCATTGGGCACCGGCTACATGGACGAGACTTGCTGGCAAAACAAAATCATTGCTGATTTTGTTATTTTCATAGGATTTGTTGACGGTAAGCAATGCATTAAAAAACACCAGCCTTATCCTTTAAGTTTCTGCATTTATTCTTGTTCTTGCATTTTATGTTTCTGTTTTTATATCTGTTTATGTCTTTGTATTTTATCCTTCTTTCTTCTGGAAAGCACTTTGTGCTCTATGCTTGAAAGGTGCAAATACAACTTATGATTGTAAAGAGTGAACGCCATACACATATTTCAGTTTTCACAAGCTATTGTGAAATGAAATTGTAATCCCTAAAAAAGTCACTTTGAAAAAAGTAACACAAGTGGATTACATATCATCCTTCAAATCCCCTGTCTCTCTTTCTGTACCCATGACTTTATTCAACAAGGTTGGAGACTGTTGGAGAAATTGTGAAATAAAAAAAGATCAGTAACACTTGCCCTTTAGAATCACATATGCTTATAGTGCTACCAAAAAGTTATCAAATATATCTCAAACACAATGAGGTATTCGGTTAACGGTCAGAATTAGTGCTTTTCTCATCATAACGTATCAGATCAGAGTACTGCAGTGTGCACAAGGTACACAACATCCAAAACTGGGATGAAAACATGGACAGATGTGAAACCAAAATGACAATGACCCCCAGTCATTACTGCTACAGAGAGCTATCAGGGAAAAAAACATGTGTTCGGTGGTTTCCACCATGATAAGTGTCTTATTTCCTCTGGCCTGCAAAACAGGAAATTCTGTGTTTACAGCAGATTTTTGTCAGCCGTTTGAGATCATGTGAACCCAACTTATCTGTCAGTCCCTTTGGATTACTTAAATGGAAACCAAAACGTGCATGCTGACATTTCTGAGTAAACAATAAACTATAGTATAGGTTAGTGGTAAGGAAGTATTTGGGAGTATCAGATGTGGAAAGTACCATCTCTCCCCTGATTAATCAATGGGGCAGAACGCAGTGTGGGGGAAGTGTCAAGTTCCTTCTGTTGTCAGATGCTTTCTCCACACTATGAAATCATACACAATTAGCCTTTTTATACTACAGCAATACTAGTGAGAGCATTATTTGCTATGGTCATGGTACAGTGGTGATGCAGCCAGGTCCAGCCAAGTACCATTGGCATCACTGACATGCCCATAACCAGCTCAAAGAACGCTCCCTAAACCATTACTGCTCTGTATACAACAGTTACCAACATATTTGTACTGTCTGAAGTTTTCTCCAAAGTAGAATACATACATGAGAATAGAAGTCAGAGCAAGAAAGATCTCATATTATTTTTTCATAAAGTATGACTAGCTGTATTTAATTAAATGTTAATGATCAGCACTGATGCATTTTTGGCCAATCGATTCACTTGGCTGTAACTACATTTTCTATCAATTTAAATTAAAGATTGGTCCTTTAAGATTTTGGAGAGCAATGCCATTACACACATAAGAGACAAATGTTACAGTATAAAATTATGAGAGCTGAATATCTGTAATCAAGCAGTGAAATAAGAACAATTACACAAGTAAATAATAAATACCTGCCTTGTGATTGTCTGTCCCTCTTTCTCTTCCTTCTCTTAAAATACATCCCAGTGATGATAGCGGCAATGACACTTGGAAGTACAACCATGGGAATCAGGAGTAACGCGGACTGTCTCTCACCTGTCAAAAAGATTTACAATGATCAGCAAAATTATGCGCCATTGAGAAAAATCTTTGGAAATCTAAAAATTTTATAAAAAATTATGGTGGATTTTGCCTTACTTGTCTCATCTGTATTGTTTTCCTCACTGCAGAATGTCTTGACGTTGACTGGAAGTGTCTTCTCATCAGCAGGGTTGGCAGCCACACATCTATAAGAGGAGTTGAAGTCTTGCTTGTCTACAGTGAGAGGCAGAGAGGGACCAGTGCTGGTCTGGTTCAGTATCTCCTCTCCTTTGATCCAGTACAGCGTCGTCTCATGAGCCTTCTCCACAAAACATACCAAGGTGCAGCTGTCAGCGTTCACTCTTGATCTGTTCACACCAGGCGTTGGTGCAGGTTCTGGGGAGGAATTTGGTGTAGATTCAAAACAAAGAATTAAAGGAATAGTTCACCCAAAAATGAAAGTTCAGTCATTATCTACTCACTCCCATGCCAGTTGAAACTCTGGTGAAGTTTGTTAGTCCATAAAACAATCTTGGAGCTTCCGAGCACAACTTCGTAGCAGTGTTCTCCAAAAAAACTGAAGTCATTAGGGACCGATCTTTAGAGTTCCGAAAAGAGCAGAAAAACAACAGAAAATATCCATAAAATTACTCCATACAGCTCTTGTAGCATAAACCAAGTCTCCTGAAGCCGACGATCGCACAGTGAGTGGAAAAGACCGATATTGACGGCATTATTTAGAGCAAATCTTCACTACAGCCGAAAAACGTTCGAAAAACGTCGCGTGTGTGCAGTCGTGAATCTCCTCCACTGTTTATACTCCTAGTCACACAAACTGAAAAACTCTGCTGAAAGTGACTTTTAACGCTATGCACATACTTATCAGACTTTCAAACATCGGCACACTCTAACACTATACATGTAAATTATTTCACATATCACATTGTAAACACGCGTTGTACACAGCAGTCGGCTTCAGAAGCAGTAATTCCACTTTTCTTTCCTGGACTTTTGGACGGTAATCCTCTGAGGAGAAAGTTCACTACACAGCCGGACTACACGGAAGGATTTAGAGGAGAAATTGGCATGCAGTGATTCGCCGGATCATTGTGAAAAGTCACAGATTCAGCAATGACGCTGGTCACGGAGCCTCACAGGCTTCTCTCTGCTGAACCATTCGTGAAGACCTCTCACTCAGATCATTTTTTAAATGTCGGCACTGGGGAGAGAAGCTACAACAGCTAGGAAACAGACCAAAGATCGAGTGGAAGGTCCAAGTGAAGCTCGTTCAGTTTGTGTGATGTAGCCCTATGACTAGGAGTGTAAACAAGGAAGTGGAGGAGATTCACGACTGCACACGCGTTATGTTTTTCGAACGTTTTTCGGCTGTATCAATATCGGTCTTTTCCACTCACTGTGCGATCGTTGGCTTCAGGAGACTTGGATTATGCTGCAAGAGCTGTATGGAGTCATTTTATGGATATTTTCTGTTCTTTATCTGGACTTTTTGGAACTCTAAGGATAGGTCCCTAACGACTTCAGTTTTTTTGGAGAATGCTGCCACAAAGTCGTGCTGGAAAGCTGCGGGATTGTTTTATGGACTAACAAACTAAACCAGAGTTTCAACTGGCATGGCGGTGAGTAGATAATGACTGAATTTTTGTTTTTGGGTGAACTATTCCTTTAAACACTTTAATCTTTAACTTTAATCTTCACTTTGCTTGAAACACGTCCCATGGTGCATTGTGGTGATGACATATAGACCTAATTAACTATAAGTTTATTTGAATGAGATCTCAGCTCTCTGGCTCCCTAATTGATCAGCTGTTTTCTCTTCTATTGAGAATACAGTATCGTTATGCTACTTGGCTAACAAGCTAATGTTAGCAATTAAACCGTTGGAAACATACCTATAGCATCTTACATACATACATATAAGCTTACAAAACAATGTGATTTATTATAAAATACAACAGTATGTGTTGTCTTGTGAAAATAAGACAACCTCACCATACATCACTGTATGGTAGCAGTCCATGTAAGCTAATAGATGAAGAACCCAGGAGCAGTGTTGCTAATTTTCTTCAACAAAAAGTTGTCTAAGTCACTAGAATTTACCAGATGAGGTTATATACTAATTGATGTGAATATATTTGCTACAACATGCGACAAAGGTCCCAGGCTCGATTCTAACCCAGGAAGTCGCAGTTACATGGTATGGTATTATATTTACATTTCCAAGCATTTACATTTTCTGTGAAGCCTCTCTGAGGGGAAGAAATTGTAAATAAATTAATGAAACAAAAGGAAAAGAAGAAAGAAAAAGAAAAAAGGAAAAAAATACAAGGCTAATCAAAAACAGAACAGAAAAACAGAAACTCCACAAAGAGGTAGGGCAGGATTGGACAGAGTACAGCACACAAAGTAAGACAGAGGACAGGGACAGACAAGACACAGACTGACAGAGAGACATGACAGTTTCTGACAGGTCTGGTGTCTGTTGAAAGTTTTTGAGTAAATAATCACATAGATATAAGAATGTAATACTATAATTATATTTCAAAATAAACCAGTAATAATAATAAAAGTCAAATTTGTCTTGGTAAACTCATAAAAACATAGACACAGTTGTGCAAAAGATACATTTCACACTAGAATTGAATGACTTGAAACATAATAAATAGCACAGAAAGAGCCTAAAAACATATGTAGCATAAAAAGAGCCTAAAAATAATAATGGGATCAACACCAGTTTGCCAGATTAGAGACCTCCCTCCTGTATACATTCATCACCATCAATTATCAACCCTACCACCGTGGTATCATCTGCAAATTAAATTACATTAACAGTAGAGTGTCTTTCAATCAATGAGAACCGTGTGGACTCAATCAATGAGAACCGTGTGGACTCAATGAATGAGAACCATGTTTGTAGATTAGAAGAACCAAGCGCATTTCTCGTTCATCGCTTGTTGACCTATATAATATTACAAAGGTAGGAAATGCTACAAATAACTAAACAAAAACAAGGCCAAATAAAAAACAAGTATGAATTAAAAACAACACTAAAGTGAAATAATTTGAATCTGCATAAGCTCCAGCTCTACACTTACGTCAAAGAAACATTTTAGCAGTTGAATGGTGAGTAAAACAAATATAAAAGATGTTTGTTTTCATAAATATGCAAACAAAGTATATGACACACAGTAGTTTAGGATGTAGCCTAAATGACTGGACTGTTTCTCTAACATGATTTAAATTTGTGGAATAGGCAAAATTATTTACTTAGGTGCAGGAATGCAAAGTGTGAATTAGTCAGCTCGCTGGTAGAATTACACATATCTGACTGCTTATTTGGTTGCAGTCTAAACATCGTGTTGGTTAGCCAGGAAGCCAGACTCACTCATTCACTCACTGAGTCACTCACTCAACAGCCCATCGTTAGCCCATCGAAGAGCCGGCACATGCGCAGCTCTCAGCTCAATTTCCTCAACCCACTCACAGCTCCTCTCCTTGCTGCATGTGGCACTGTGGAGCCGTGAACGAACGACTCGTTTGGCAGAGGGAGTCTTGACTCCCAGTTCCTTGTTTAGAGTTGTTCGCCACAAACTAATCATTCATGGATCTTCCATCACTATAGGAGTATAGGAAAGGAGAAAGGCAGCAGCATTGAGGAGCACCAATGTTGAGGGTGCGAGGCTTAAAAAAGTTAAAAAGGCTAGAATCCAACAGCACATTAATCCCCATGCCAATTAGCTTCTGAAAGTGCCTTTGGGGAACTATTGCATTGAATGCCAAGCTATAATCTACAAAGAGGACTGATGCATATGTGGTAAGATGTTGTAAAATGTGATGGAGACACAAAGGCAAACTGGTGCTAGTCCAGTTGAATACCAGACAGATACTTTTGCACCAGGCATTGAATGCGTCATTTTTAGTTTTACACAGTGCTTTAAGGTCTTTGTTGAACCAGGGCTTGCTGTTACTATAGACAGTCACTGTCATGGAGACAAGACAGACCTCCTCATAGAAACTGATGTAAGATGTTACAGTCAGCCAGTTCATCCAGAGTGCAACAAGAGTCCTTAAAGACATCCCAAATGAACAGACAGTTCAATGTAATTTCCTGTTTCTATTGTGTACTACTCTCAGCAGTGTCCTTGCACAAATTTTAAACTGAGTTTGAAAGGATGGAGGAGATTGAAATCATAAGGGAATATTTTAACAAAGGACATTCATATGATGTAATTCTCGATATGCTTTCAACATATCATGACATTAAAATGTCCCGTGGAACCCTGAAAGCACGCTTGAAAGAATTAGGACTGAGGAGACGGGGCGGCTACTCTTCAACAAGTGACATCAGAAGGTCCGCCTGCGCGGACCTGGACAGATGTTTGGATACAGAACTATGTGGTTGACTTTAAAGCAGAAACATGGCCTCTGTGTTAAAAGGGAGACGGTAATGCCAATGCTTCATGAACTGAACCCACGCGGAACCTTGTTGCGGACACGACGTAGGTTTATTAGACACACTTACTATTCTATGGGTCAGGATGCGAATTGCCGGGGGGGATGGGGGGGATTTCCCTCCCTCTGCTTTTGATATCCCCCCCTCTGGTCATTCATTTTTATTGCCGGTGGGGATACGTTTTATCCCTGCTTCTGGTCAGACTGAATTAAATAAATGCATTTCCTATGCCCAACAGTTAGATTGCGCAATGAAATGCAATTGCAGGTGGGGACACGCTTTCCCCCACTCTCTGGCATGTTTTATTCTGTCAGTAAATTAAATACATGTATTTCTCCAATATGACAGTACATGGCGCAAACAACTTCCAAAAAAAAATGCATGGATTATAGAAGGTGCGTTCTTTCCAGCTCATAAATTTGTAGAGCTGTGGATAAAAGAAGGGCGACCAAGTGTAAAAAGAAAAGGAGGTCCGTCATCAACACTAATTGTTTTGCTAAAAGAACGGTATGTGAGAAATCTTTCTTCCTTTCGTCAGCATCGCTGCCGTCCACAAACACGTGCTGACTGGCACACAGCTGGCATCACCTGCGGGCCAGACGCATAAAACTGGAGATTCAAGCCAAAGCAGCCACTGTATTACGCACAGCCATTACGCACCGGCACCGCTGTATATTTTGAGCCATAATGGCCCGATTGATCAGACCAGTAGGTCTGATTTATTATCTGATGTGCGTTATTCCTATTCCCACATTACTGTACGATATGGTGACAATATGTAAACCTATTTACTCCACTAGAATAGAAATCAGGCTTGTAGAAAAGGGATGTTAACGCACGCATGTATTACATTTAAGGCTCAAAATAAAATGTCGCACAAATTCCCTCTTTTATATTATCCTTCTCTTTGCCACATAGCTATATCACACTCACCGGGAGCTGACGCAAGCATGAATGAGTGTATGCAAACATGCGCATTCTCCTACTCAGAATCTCTCTCTCTCTCTGTGTGGCTCATATATGACATGCGTATATGGTCATATATGATATATATGGACATATATGGATAGAACTCGTTGGGGAACAATAATATGTGTATGATAGGAGTTTGCACTTGTATTTTTCCCCCCCCTTAATATCCCCCCCTCTGTTTTTTTTTACAAATCGCACCCTGCTATGGGTTCAAATTACTTGTGGCATGTAGACGGGTATGACAAATTACAGTTTTTGCCAATTGCTTACACACTGAAAGTGAATGCTTAGACAAAAGCATCAAAACCTTAACTTTTGTAGCCATGCCTTAAACAAAGGCACCAAAAGTACAAACACATTTTCTGCTTTGCACTTTGTTTGCAATTCTGCAACACACTTCTTGCAAAACACTACACACTGTTTCTTACATTAGACACTTCGTTCAAAAATGAAATCTCTTGCAATCATTGGGAAAACACTTCTATTCAAAATGCAAAACATACCTGAAATTGGCAACACCCACACACACACATGAAAACACTTATACACTAATTGAACACCAATCAGTCTGAGCCTTAGCACTACAAATAGGCCTCAGGTAAGCTCACCTCTTTTGTGAGAACTTGCAAACATGGAGGCAGAGAGAGAGAGAGAGAGAGAGAGAGAGAGAGAGAGAGAGAGAGAGAGAGAGAGAGAGAGAGAGAGAGAGAGAGAGAGAGAGAGAGAGAGAGAGAGAGAGAGAGAGAGAGAGAGAGAGAGAGAGAGAGAGAGAGAGAGAGAGAGAGAGAGAGAGAGAGAGAGAGAGAGAGAGAGAGAGAGAGAGAGAGAGAAGGAGGAGGAGGAGGAGGAGGAGGAGGAGGAGGAGGAGGAGGAGGAGGAGGAGGACAAAGAAGGGGACCAGGCAATAGACGGAGACATATTTCCGACGACATTAGGGCCACTTTGGTGGACCATGTCATAAATCATGGCCTGACGATGAGGGAGGCTGGGCAGAGAGTCCAGCCCAACCTGAGTCGCTACACGGTAGCATCCATAATACGGACATTTAGACTGAACAGGTATGTCTTCAACTTTCTACACTAGACTGTACCTATGTAATTGTTGCACATCATTCTGCATCACAGTATAATACAATGTAGTCCTACAGTATTAGGTCTGTGCTCCTCAGTGAACAAATAACAAAATAAAAAATAGGTATAGTGCTGTGAAGTACATGTAATACAGTTTTGATGTTACTGTGTACAGTATGACAGTAGAGTATGTAAAAAAGAACCTAACCAATGACATCATGTTCTTGCATTTTCTACAGAACTGCCAGACGACCTCCTGAGGGTGGAAGGCAACGTCTGTTCACCCATGAACAGGAACTGGCCATTGTCAATATAGTGTTGGCAAACAACACCATCCGCCTACATCAACTGCGAGAGCAAATCATCGCAGATCACGCAACATTCCATAATATCAACCGTGTCAGTATATGGGGGGGGGGGGGGGGTCTGTGGGGGCACCTGCCTTGCCTGTAGCTTGTAGTTTTGACTGAATGTGTCTGACCCAACCCAAGCCCCACCCCCACCCCCATCCTTGTGTGAAAATGTAGACATTGTAATCCTGTGTTTTGAGTTACACCATATTCACGGTACAGTGTATGCATTTTCTGTTACAGAGAGTCCTGGACTTTGATGCAGCTGCACAGCCTCATGGGTTCATTTTCATTGATGAAGCTGGATTCAATCTAGCTAAAACCAGGCGTCGGGGTCGAAATGTTATAGGACAAAGAGCCGTTGAATGTCCCTGGGGAGCGCGGGGGAAATATCACCTTGTGTGCCGCCATTAGTCTGCAAGGAGTTCTCCATCACCATGCCACCCTAGGTCCCTACAATACTGCACACATAATCACATTTCTGGATACACTACATAATGCAGTTGTACAGGACAGACCAGAGCAGCCCAGGTTTGTTGTCATCTGGGATAATGTTAGTTTCCACCGGGCTGCTCTGGTCCGGGACTGGTTCACCAACCACACTAACTTCACAGTTGTATACTTGCCCCCTTACTCCCCATTTCTCAATCCGATTGAGGAATTATTTTCGGCTTGGCGTTAGAAAGTGTATGACCGGCAACCACATGCCCGCCTGCCTCTTCTGCAAGTAATGGAAGAGGCATGCGGAGACACTGAGGTGGGGTCAGTCCAGGGTTGGATACAGCACGCAAGGCCATGTTTTCCCCGTTGCCTAGCCAGGGATGACATTGCTTGACGTGATGTGGATGAGGTGATGTGGCCAGACCCTAACAGAAGGCGGGATCCATAAACCATCCACCCCATCCCTTACAATCTCTTACAATACTATTTTTTGTTTTACCATTGCACTGTAATTTTACTGTAATTATTTTTGTTTCCGTGAGTTTACAGTAACATATTGTATTGATTACTGTACTGTAATTCTACTTTTCTTTGTGTCTTTTTGTTGTTGTAAAAACCTGCAATGACAAAAAAATAAGCTGTATATATTTTTTTCTGAAGCCTTTCTATTTTTGTGTTGATTGAAATTTGAGTAGATGTACTGTACTGGAACAATCTTTCACAGAAGCCTGTATGAAAATATTAAAAAGGTATACAAAGTACTAAAGACAGCAGTGTTTTGTATAAAGTACATCAGTGTGTTGTTGCTGCTTTGAAAGAGTAATTCAAATGGTGCATGTGTGTATCATTTTGTTGCAAAAATGCCATTTTGAAAAAGGATTGTTAGGTTTTGATTGCAGTTTCATTTTGATATAGAAGTGAGATGTTTATCTCCAAGTGTTGTGTCTTATTTGGCTTGTGTGTAGAGTTTTGACACAATGAGCCAAATTCCGCAACAAGTGTGTAAGCAATCACAAAAACTGTAAAACCGTTTGGCATTGCAATATCTGGCTGTATAGACGGGTTCTCCCGCAGAATCATGTGGCTCAAATGTGGGCCAACAAACAACAACCCCGAAGTAATAAAAAAAACAACTTTCATCTATTATTTCACCATCTAAGGGACTTCTGTGTAGCTGACCATTCTAGTTAACTTTAACACATGCCCAGAGCATCATCAGTTGCCTGACAGCGAAACAACCAATCACAGCAGCGTAGAGTTTAGAGCATCCCTCTGGCTGATCCAATCTAGCACCAACCCACCTTAACACATCCATTGAATAAACTCTGAATTGACTTGGGTTCTGTCCAATCACAAACAAGAAGTGTTGTCCCACCCTTTCCGTAATCTGAAATGTTGTTGTGTTTTGTGAAATGTCGTCGTGTTTTCTGAAATGTTGTTGTGTTTTGACCCTCAGGGCCACCGTACAAAACAGTCTTTCAGCAGATCAACAGATTTGGGCGACCATGTGTTACAGTTTTTTCTGATTGCTTAGGCACTATCTTTGAAACTATAGGCTATTTTTGCAAAACTCTACACACTAACCACAAAACCTTACACCAAACCAGCAAAACATTATACATCTCTTGCAAAAGTAAACAATTCTTGCAAAACTCTTCAAACTCTTTTAAAACATTGTGTTTTTGCGTCAATACAGTACACACAAACCATCATTTGAATAAGCACACGAAGCACCAACTACGCACTGATAGTATAAATGAAAAACACTTGTGGCTTTTGCTTTTTCTGTGTGCAGGGCATAGCAGTTTGCAATACTGTAAAGTTTTGTCATACATGTAGTAAACACACATACAAAGAACCTAACCCTAACCCTGGATCAGACACAATGCCCTGTGAAGACTGCCAGCTGCTCCAGAAGGCGAACAGAAGCATAACTAACCTCAAGGAGGACATCCGTAGACTCTCGGATGAGCTGAAAAAGAAAGATAGTCTCTTGTCCAGCTTCATTAACACCGCCTCAGGCTAAAAAGATATCAGTGATGAACTCGGCTATATCCGACACCATTCTGTGGGATCCAGTAACCCATCCGCGACCCTCCTCCTGCTCGACTCCCAGTCACCCGGCAACCTGGACCGAGGTAGTGGTCAGGGGCCGCAAGAAGAAGAAGAATGGTCACCAGGCAGTCTCACCACCTCCCCTCAATCTTTCCAATCCCTTTGCGATTTTACAGAGCGAAGCACCGATACATCCAGCGGATCTCTCCGTGGATGCAGCCATCGACCCGCGCTCTGCTGCTGGCCCGAGGTCTGGAAGAGCTGCGCCTGCGGCTGCTTGCGCCTTCCAAGCTCAATCCACCGCTGGCTACAACGGCAACAACGCACCAGGTTCCTCCTCTGCTGCAGCGGCCGTCTCCCATCCTGCCACCGCGGATCCTCCTGTGGTCACCTCAACTGGCTCCTCTTCCACATCACGGCCTGGGAATTCCCGGTATCGCTTCCCCAGGCAAAATGATTGGAGCACCGAGGTGCATCCCCGGTTAGATCTGCCACCACCACTGCCACAATCCCCTTCTCTGCCTTGTCCCTCGACACTGATTCTTGGAAGCTCCAAGGTAAGGAACATCAGAGCCAAAGGTGCCCACACGTTCTGCTTTCCTGGTGCCTGCATTCTGGACATCCGTGATAAACTATCTTCTGTCCTAAAACGCCATCCGGTGCTCCAACCTGGTCATTCACGTGGGATCAAATGACGTCAGCAAACAACAGTCGGAAATCCTCCGTGTGGACTTTCAACAACTCATCTCTGCCCTAAAGGACACTGGGAAACGCATCCTCATATCTGGTCCAATCCCGTCCCTTGGGCGGGGCTGTGGTCGTTTTTCCCGTTTACTGTCACTGCACACCTGGCTGAAAGGAGAATCCAGTGCAGCATGAATGAACCTGGACTTTATTGACAATTTTGACCTGTTCTGGAACCGGAGCCAACTGTACAGACCCGACGGACTTCATCCAAACCTGCATGGGGCAAAGCTGCTCTCTGCAAACATTGTCTATGCATTGGTTAACCTGCAAAATGCCTGTCAGACTGTCTGAGACAGTCCATGCCACCATGAGGTAACCCACACATACGTTCAAAATAATGTTCACTGCCACTGTAAATTTACTGGTAGGGTTCCTGTTACAAGTGACATTTCTGCAACATCTGGCCAAATTCATCCCCTACCAATCATGGGGCATGGACTGTCAAACTCACATTCAGCTGCTCTACCTGTAAATCACATCCCAATCTGTCTAACACTCAGACACTGTACTTCTGTCTCTAGAGTATCCCGTTCAGTAAATTATGACAATCTTATTAACATTACACACACTATAACTCCATCCTCGCCTCCCCCTCCCTCCAAATTGGTCTGCTAAATGTGAGATCGCTGTCAAACAAATCATTTATCTGTCAAGATTTTATTGTGTCCCAAAATCTAAACTGTTTCTTCATCACTGAGTCATGGCTCACCCCTGATGACCTCTCCCCTCTCATTGAAGCCACTCCTTCAGGCTACTCTCACTTTCATCAACCCAGGTCACATGCACGAGGTGGTGGGGTTGCCGTAATTCACAAAAATGCCCTCAAGTGCTCCATTATCTCTATAGGCCCCTTTTCATCTTTTGAATTTCTGGCTTTTGTGATAGATAGCACCCCGCCGGTTTTCTGCCTACTAGTATACAGACCCCCTAAGCCCAATATTGATTATATCAGTGAATTCTCTGATCTCCTCTCCCCCACATTGCTCCGAAATATGACAATATTCTCATTCTCGGAGATTTCAACATCCACATTTGCTGTCCCTCTGAAGCCATGACCCGTGATTTTATAAATTTACTTGAATCCTTTGGTCTCCAACAATCTGTGAATGGCCCAACCCATGTTAAAGGCCATATCCTAGATTTAGTTCTCTCCTCAGGTCTCTCTATCTCCAACCCTGTGATAGAAGTTTTTCACCTATCTGATCACAGGGCAATCATTTTTGACCTCGATTTGCCACACGCTTCTCCTGGCCGCCCAGCTCTTCTCCGCTCCCGCATTCTAAACTCTTCCACTGCCACTAGGTTTGCAGAAGCCTATAGAGAGGCTTCCATCACTACCAGTATCGAGGCTGCACCATCTCATGTGAGCACAGAGGAACTTGTCTCATTATTCAACAATACTGTTTCGGCCACCCTTGATTCTGTTGCACCGGTCAAAACTAAAAAACGTAAGCCTTTGGCCTCACCGTGGCTTAATAACAGTAATATTAGAGAAATAGGGAGAGCATGCAGAAGGGCAGAGCGGAGGTGGAAGCGAGATAAATTGCAGATCTCATTTCAAATTCTGAAGGATCTCTTGGATAAATACCAGCTGGCTGTCAAAAATGCCAGAAACTAAACTTCTTTAGAGACAAAGTACTTGATATCAGAGCTAGTATTAGTCCACCTGTAAATAGCCTATCCATCTCCTCTGAGAACACTGCAGTTCTAAATTCCCTTACTTCCATCACTCTACCAGAACTTGATCATATTATCTCCTCTATGAAGACCTCCACCTGTTCTCTCGACATTATTCCAACGAAACTCTTCAAAGAAGTTATTGGCACCATTGGCCCCAGCATTCTTTCAATTATTAATAGCTCTCTGGAAACCAGCCATGTTCCCCAATCTTTCAAACATGCAGTGGTCCAGCCACTTTTAAAAAAACTGAATCTAGATCCTTCAGTCCTCAATAATTACAGACCAATCTCCAAACTCCCCTTTCTTTCTAAAATCCTTGAAAGAGTAGTTTTTAACCAACTGCTGTCCCACCTGGCTCAAAACTGCATTTTTGAAAAATTCCAATCTGGTTTCAGAGCTCTTCACAGTACTGAATCTGAATTACTGAGAATAACTAATGACCTCCTTCTAGCTGCTGACTCAGGTAACTGCTCCGTCCTCTTGCTCCTAGATCTAACTGCAGCCTTTGATACAGTAGATCATTCCATTCTCATTCACAGGTTAAACTATTGGGTGGGGGTCTCCGGTTCTGCCTTAAACTGGTTTTCTTCATATTTATCTAACAGATCTTTCAGTGTCTCTATTAGCGACTCATCTTCTTCCTCTGCCCCCATGTCCTGTGGTGTCCCCCAAGGTTCCATACTTGGTCCAATCCTCTTCTCCATCTATTTGCTTCCGCTAGGCCACATTATTCAAAAACACATTTCTTTTCACTGTTATGCGGATGATACACAGATCTACCTCCCCCTAGAGCCTAATAACTACACCAAACTAACTGACCTCAATAACTGTCTTCAACACATCAAATCCTGGATGGCTGCAAACTTTCTTCAGCTCAATGAGAATAAAACTGAAGTTATCTTATTTGGACCACAGCATTTGACCAACATGATTTCTCCTCATCTTGGCCCATTGGCCCCCTCTGTTAAACCACATGCAAAAAATCTTGGAGTCATATTTGATTCAGGATTGAAGTTTGACAAACAAATCAATCAGGTAGTAAAATTAAGCTTCATGCAGCTCCGCATCATCTCCAAACTCAGATCAATTCTCTGTACTTCTGACCTGGAGAAAGTCATCCATGCCTTCATATCATCCCGCCTTGATTATTGCAACTCGTTATATTTTGGTATCACTCAGTCTTGTTTATCCCGTCTCCAACTAGTTCAAAATGCAGCAGCAAGAGTTTTGACAAGGTCAAAAAAGAGGGAGCACATTACTCCCATTCTTGCCTCCCTACACTGGCTGCCTGTTAGCTACAGAATTGATTTTAAAATCCTGATGTTTGTTTACAAGATGTTAAATGGTTTTGCCCCCTCTTACATTACAGAACTCCTGTCCCCATATCACACTGTCAGAGTACTGAGATCGTCTGACCAAAGACTTCTGTCTGTCCCGAGATCCAGGACTAAGTGTTATGGGGACAGGGCCTTCTCTATCACTGCCCCAAAACTATGGAATTCTCTTCCTCCCACCATCCGATTCTCCCCCACTATTGAGATCTTCAAGAGTCATCTTAAAACATACTTCTACTCATTAGCTTTTAACTGTGCCTAACTTAACTTAACTAGCTCAGGTATTTCTCCTGGAGTCTCTGTAGGTCTGTGTTGTCACTTTGGGCTTTGTGTGACCATGTGCCTTCACTATTATTATTATTATTATCATTATTATTTATCATCACTCTGATCTTTTCTCCTCTTCTATTGTGTTTGTTTCCTTCTTTTGTTTTGTTTTCCTCTGTGTGTGTTGTAAAGCACTTTGGATCAACTGCGTTGTGTGTAAAGTGCTATATAAATAAAGTTGAGTTAAAGCCAACAGATTCCAAAGTGACTTGAAAAGACCAACATTTACATCATTATTTAGCTGAAATCGCCACTCTAGCTGTTATTTCAAAATGCGTCAGCTAAATAATGGTGACTTGGTGTTATTTTGTGGGGAGGTTGACAGGTGTGAGATCTCCTAGAAGGCAGAGAGAGGGAGATAATGGAATGCTGTGATAAAGAGATTTTGAAATTTCAGTAGTTGCTGATTTAAAAAAAAAAAAAAAAAAAGGATGTGTGAGCTGCCTATAATGTAAGGGCTTTTGATGTATCCATGTTGCACTTCACAGCCTTATATTTTATGTTTTTTGCGGAGGGTCTGGTGTGCTGTAAAAAGAATGGGATATTGCTCCATAAAAACCAGAGTTGATCTGTGCAAAATGACAAAATTTCATAGTTCCTAAGTATAGAGGAGAGAAGTGTCCTCCTCCCATTTGCACTGGCTGAACTTGGCTTGTTGCCAGAGAAAAAAACTTGCGCCAAAAAATCTAAGAACAAGTATTGTAAGTTATTAGCAAATGTGACTTACCATACACTGTGAGTTGATATAATGTGAAAACACCTCCTCTCTTGGAATCAATTGTATAAGTCCCTGAGTCATTTGTCTGCAGTCCTGTGATGGTAAACAGTCCAGTGTTGTTGTCCCAGAGAAGTCTGTACCTGAAACTTTCCTCCACTATCTGGCTTCTCCTGTCAGTCACCAAAGCAATGTTCTTTCCTTGATATAAAAGAAATCCAAACTCCACAATAGGGTCAGGTAGAGTGATGAATCCTCCTTCAGTACGTGTCAGGTTCTTCTTCACTTCCTGTGTAGCAGATGAGCTCATTACTGTAAAATAATGAGTGATACAACAATCAGGTGAAAGCCAATGATAGAGAACATGTAAAATCAAGAAATTAAGACAGATACTCCCCAATTTGATCATTTTCATGATATTCCTCTGCATTAGAGCAGTTCAGCCAAAGTCAGAAGCCACATAACCAAGAAAGACTACTGTGATGTTATTGAGATGCACAACCTGGAGCTGGTCCATTGACACGCTAGACTCTCTTAAAGTTTGTTTGAACTTGAG
The DNA here is from genome assembly GCF_048128805.1 of Centroberyx gerrardi. Lineage (NCBI taxonomy): Eukaryota > Metazoa > Chordata > Actinopteri > Beryciformes > Berycidae > Centroberyx > Centroberyx gerrardi. The sequence goes on from NC_135999.1 coordinate 30,963,798, forward strand.
AAAATTTACCCATATCTGCAGAAAATCCTCTGTGGTGCTTTTACTGTCTTGTTTTCTTCCTTATTCAGAATATTTTTAGTTGAGTTGTACAGTAAATTGGTGGTGCATCACAGTTTTGGGGGTGTGGCTAACTCTAATGGTAATGGTAGCTGTGGGGGTCAATATTTAATGTAAAACACTAAATAGCCTACTTGTAATTTTTTTATATTTTTGCCATGAAAATGATCAAATTTAAATATACTGATACTTTGATTATCCTGAGAGAATTGTGGAAATCTGATTTTTTTTCTTTAAAAAAACACTTTAAAAAAACACAGCTGTGGTACATTTGCATAAAACATTCGTCATCAACGTGAGTCCGTCCGATGCACTTTATCGGTGAAAATGCCACAAAAGAAGAACAATGTGCGCCTTGTGTGAGCGTCACTTGCGCCTGTTTGCCTCACATGCAGTCATGCTGCAGATGTGCAGAAGGCAAGCTGGTCGCACAAGGTTTCTGAGAAGACAGGCAGACATATAGGCCTATTTGTAGCAGAAGCGCATGCACTCATTGTTTTTGTAGCATCATGGATGTGTCACAGTTTTATCATTATGGACACCCTCTTAATATTTTTTTGGTTATTTAAATAGTATTTTGTTACTTATACAGATTACCTACAAGCTCACCTGCTCTTCTCTGAAACAGCTCTGCTGTAATACCAATTTTAGCCAGTAGATTTATTGGAAGCAGGCTTATATTAGAGACAGGCCTTTATTTCTAATTCCCTCTGTTTGATAAGTATATTTGCTCATATTTTAGTACGAAGCCTCCTTGTTTTCTGACCTGCTTCTGTTGGGGTTCGTTAGGTAGCCGTTTTTTTGTTACTGCAATGCATTACGATAATTACGGTAATCGACGACGGCATGCTCCAGAGACTTCCGCCGGCCGAGCCGTCTTGTGGCACTTGTACATTACTACAAACTACAGTTACAAACAGGCAGCAGGAGTTTACCGGTATCCACCGTTGTTTGCATGTAAGCTGAAGCTAACTGACGCTAACTGAAGCTAAGAATAGAATCTATACAGTTATATCATATCCCCGTTTATTTCGATGCATATGCGCGAGCTCAGTCCACCTGACAGCCCTCTGTTCTGTCGGCGGAGAGAGAGACACAGACAAGTATGGAGGTTTCAGCGCGCCGAGGCTTACTGCCGACGCTTACTGCCGACGCTTTCCAGAGTTTCCCAGGGGCACGGTTCCGGTCAGTGCCGATAGCTGGGCGCCGATGTGTTCCCGGTGATCTGGCCGAGATTTCGGCGGGGGTTCGACGCCGATGCGTCACCGGGCGTCCGGGGCTTGGATCGGGAGGATCAATGCAGGCCGTGGGCGCGGTGGAGAGGACAGCGGCGGAGAGAGGAGACAGACACGGTCCAGCCATATACTAGGTTTTGACGTAGTCTTGTTTCCTTTGTTTTTTTCCCAGGCCTGTATTTGAGGCCGGCCTTTATTTGTTCGTGCCGACCACGGCCCCGGCCATTATCGGAGACCCAGCTTTTAATTGACTATTAGAGGAAATACGGTAATTTCTGTAATTTTAAACCCACCCACACAGATCAAGCGATTCCTTTATGGTAATTCAGCCGATTGGTGCACATTACAATAACATAGGGATGTTTAATAGGAGGACACGGAGACCGTTTCCGATCGCACAGTTTACAAATCCGTTCGCACGGATTTACACATCTAGTTTTTTTTCTACCATGTGACCCCAGAGGGGCTCCGTACTAGGAGGAGTCTGGCTAGTTTAATATTTTTTCCATTTCCTAAAGATGGAGCCTACTGTGCTCTCTGAATCCTACAATAGTTCCTTGGACTTCATGGTAAAGTTTCTGGTCTGACATGCACTGACATTTATGGGACTTATATAGACAGATGTGTTTCCTTTGGAAATCATGTCCAATCAACTGAGGTGTCCACAGGTTGACTCCAATCAAGCTGTAGAGACATTTCAACAACATATTCTGAAATTTGGATTTACTTTAACTAGGAAGTAGGGATGTGCAGAGAGCCCAGTATTTGTATTTGTATCTGTATTTGTTGAGGCAGCAAAATTATTTGTATTTGCATTCGAATAAAAGTGGAAATAGGCGTAACAATCCTGTTTTTGTTTTTATTACACTTCTAATTTTAGGATATTAAAGTGTTAAAATCAGTGTTCTTCAATAAACTATTTTGCAAAGGAGGGTTCCCCACAGCAAGTCTTGAACGCTGGTCTCCCAGACCACAGACAACTGCACTGACCACTCAGCCAAAGACCAGGGGCCTCATTTATAAAACTGTGCATAGGATTCACGCCAAAAGGTTGCGTACGGACGAAACACAGAAAGTGCTTACGCACAAAATATTCTGATTTATAACACAGTGCGCACGCACGTCCTACGCCGGTTTCCCTTTATAAATCACAATCAACTCGAAATGTTGCGCACGTGCGCGAGCCTCATACTTACGCCCCTTAACTCCCACAATTAACCATATATGGTCAATGAAACGCCCTGAATGAATACTGATGTGTATGTAAATATACTTGTCATTCCATTCTCTGTGTGAGAAATTGGCAAAGCCGGACCAGACAGAAAAGAGAAATGTCCCCGGTGGCCTCAGTTCGGGCGTCACCAACCAGAAACAGTTTGTTGAGTGGCAACATGTCACAGCAGTATTTAATGCTGCAGCTCAGAGAGGAGAACCCTTTATAAAAATAAAAAAGAAATTGTCCGATATAAAGGTTGACGCCAAGAAGCGCATTGGACTGTTGTGTCAGCACCACCAGCGGGGCGAGGAGATACCGGAGCTCTCTCCTCTTGAACGTTACACCTCGATGACGGGGGAAACCCTATTTAGTGGCATTGTGCCAGAAAAACAGCGTGGCACTGACTTAACGTTAGAGAGGAAGATGAGATGCTGCTACGATACCCAGGTACCGTAAATGTGCCTTTTGTTTTTGGAAAGAGTGAACGTAACCACGCACTCAGCATTTCACATTCATTTAATTTTAATAAAAAACGCATAGACAAGTTCTGTATTCTCGTTTTCTGACTCGGGGATCAGACAGTGTGCGACCGGGGTGAACAGCTGGCTGTAGAGGACGCTGCGCCTGGCACCGGCGTCTCCAATGCGCCCCGTGCGTCATAACGCATAATTATTTATTACCTTGAGACATCCAGTCCAATTGCCTAACACCTTGAATTTGTCAGATTTAATTGTGACAAACTGGGTCTCTGCTAAAAGACTGTAATGCACTTACTTGAGACTAATTCACACCATGTCAGCCTATAATGACATGTAGATGCTTTTTGGACAAATGATCGGCTTTCAAACTAAAGCAACAAAGACACTATTTAGTTGTAGCCTTGACGTTCTTCCGACAAGGAATATTATTATTAGAGGGGTTTCTAAGTTGATGTGGAGTCGGCCTGGAAGTTAACTGAGTGTAAAATGCCACTTTTTGCTTTATTTTACTGCTTTGCTATGTCACTCGCCGTTTCCCACTGTCTCCAAAATGTGCGCACGCATGGGTCAAAGTTTCCGTGGCGGTGCGCACATTCTCCCATCAAGTTTTTTATAAATCCCAAAGTTTGCTTAGAAAGTGGCGTACGCCTTCTTTTGTGTGTACGCAACGTTTATAAATGAGGCCCCAGCTCTGCCAGACACACAGACCTGCAGCTATTTATACATCCATGACACATAGACAGACAGAGCAGAGCAGAGGAGAGAGATGGAGACAGCAATTTAACCTCGCTACGCTACGAGTCCCGACCTGTGCGCTGTTATTTGACATGTATTGTTTTTCTTCCCGAAAACAAATAATTTTGAAAATATTTGTACGAAATAAATATTCGTAAAAACCCACTATTTGTGCTTTTCCGAATACCGTATTCGGATTCGGCTCCACCCCTACTAGGAAGGGATTGAATACTACTTAAATCATTTCAGCTTTGAATTTTTTATTAATTTATAAAAAAAAAAAAAATTCAACAAATCATGTTCATCAAATCAACTTTTGGGTTATTGTGTGTAGATCAGCGACAAAAAAATCCTAATTTTATTGATTTTAAATTGGGGCTGTATCAACCAAAACCCAGCAACACTCTGTCACTTATAACTCACATCAGAAGCACTTTTCATGTTACAGATTGAGATCCAGTCATGCTGACCTGGCTAAGGTCAGCAGCTAAATTTGTTGTCAGAGCACACTTTGCCATGCTTTCCCCTGTAGCTTTAGATTGGCTAGACAAGATAGAGAGTAAACATACAGTACCAGTTTAACAGAGCTTAGAGGCCTTCAGGCTTCATGAAAACTGAAGGAATTCATGGCAGACGGATTTGCCACCACCGATCTTACCTCTCACAATCTGCCACCTGAGGTTTTCTTAAAGTTAAAACTTACATTAAATGTACGAAATATACCCACTAAAGTGGCCAGGTGAATGCATGTGAAATCTATGCTAACTTTTTGATTTCCTATTACCTTTTTACAGTGGTGTAGTCTAGTTTGGGGGGGGGTACATAATTGGCGGGGGGGGGGGGGGGGGGCTGGCGGTCCTCCCCCAGAAAAACAATAGTAATTTAAAACAAATTTCCTGCATTTCTACACCACCTAACTTCTTGGATTAAGTCAAGAAACAGCAACCCTGTACAATGTTAACTGTCGAGCCGGGGAAATGACCGTCAAGCAACTGTGTTCGTTGGTAGGTGACGTCAGGTCTAGGTCACGGGCCACGGCCAAACTCAAAGCCCCTCCTATATGGGAAGCCACCACGTTCCGCGCTTTGTTACACAGACAGAGCGCACAGGGTGAATCTAACTATAAAGCAAGGAATCTCTGTCTGTCTGTCTGTCTCCTTCGCATATCTCGAGAACCGTTCATCCGATCTACTTCACACTTGGCGGGTGTATTGCTGGGGACCCAAAGACGTGCAGTGTCGGATTTGGTGCAATTTGGACACGCAACACGTTCAATATTAATAAACTTTTGAATAAACAAGCGAACAGCGAACTGTGCAGCAGCGGGGCAAACGGGCACTGCACTAGTTTTATGAATGGAAGTGTGAATGGAGGAGATGCTTTCCCCTGCAAAACTTATTTTATTACAGTTATACTCTACCCGGTATTTGCGAAACAAAATCACTAAAGTGAAAGTTCTGTCACAAAACTATATTGTTACGTATCTTTTTAAGTGGGTATACGGAAATCCTGGAGCTTTCTTAGTGGGTATACAGCGTATACCTGCGTATCACGTAGACTACATCACTGCCTTTTTACCACCTACTGAATCCACTTTACTAGATGAAGTGAAGTCAAAGAAGCTCAAACAGGGTTAGGATTTTGTAAGGGATTTTGAAGGGGGTACAAGATGAGTCTAATCTTCTGTATACTCAGTACAGTTTTTAATGTAAATACTTTAGCCTATTATCTGTTCAAATGGGCATATTTGGAGGTTTTTGGCCTTTCTCCATTTGGTCATTCAGAGGAGGAGTGTTGGTGGTTTGCTTAGCAAAGACTGCTTACTGTAAGCAGTTCTTGTATTTTCAATATAAACAGAAATATTTCCATCAACACAATTGGATGGAAAAATCTTCCCCTTTTTCAAAGTCTGTTGCTGCTGCTACTCTGTTATAGGACAACCACAACAAGAGCTCTATTGTAATTGTTAATATTTCAAACAGTTAGGTTCTTCCCCATTTACTTCACAAATTCCCACTGCTGTGTGCCCTTGTATTACAGACTTTCTTGTCCTTGGAGTTGTTAAATTTCCAGAGGACATGTGACAAACCAAAGTTTATTTTCACACACAGTACATCTGTTTCCTACGTTACTCAGAAAACCACTTCACTTGCCGTGAAGACAGCTATAGCGACCACAACGCAGATCATTTCCTGTTACAGACATGCAATTGCCTGTGAAAGGCCATTATAGTTTTTCAGTAGCTTTTATACAGTTTTCTCATTTTTGTATTTCAATTTCAGTTTTGTTTTTTGTGTCCAGGGTGAGTTTGATAGTTTTAGTTTAGTTTTTATTCAGTTTCAGTGCTAATTTGATTATTTTTGGTAGGGGTGGATTTTATCATAACGATACAATGATAGAAGTTCAGAACAGGTATTGTGTATGTTTGCAGCAGGTATTGTGCAATACAAACAATAAATCATAAATTGTTTTTACATTTAATTAATTACTTTCATTTTTCCTCAATTATTAAAGCCCACTCGGTTTTATGCTGCACAAATTGAATGCACTAGCAGACTCAACAGCAGTCTGAATTCAGAACATTTTGCTCAAAATAATCCCAAACGAGACTCTGGTGTTTTCCCCGGTTATTTTGTGCAAATGGTGATGGAGTTAGCAACACTGGCAGGAGGGGTTCATGCGTAAAAAATTGGTCCACAGGATAGTAGTGAAAAACCCCCACAATACATTCTCTTTCTTTACCCTGCACAAAAACAAAAAGTAACTTTTAGTTTACTATAGCAACTTTTCTGTGTAATGTAACATCTCAAAGCCAAAACCATTTTCTGAATTTAGGCCACACCCTCTTACCTGAACATTGAATAGGCCTTTTCCTGTTGCATGTTCAGGTAATAGTGATAATGTGAACAGATAATAATGCACGTGTTTTGCACACTGCCATTTTTCTGTAGGTCAGTCAGGACAACTCACGTATTAATATTAATAAGTTTATCAATGGTTATGACATTGCGATAAGTTTGGTTTTGTCAGGATAGATCTTCTTCTATAGCTTGTTTCTGCACATGCAGTAGTGGTAGTACATGAAAGCAGATCTATGCAGGTGGTATGAACAAAAGCAAAGTGAACAAAAGCAGCAAGACCCATTACAGCAGACAACAGCTGCAGAGTGGCAGCCTGCATGATGAACTAAACAGTGAGTGAGTAGGCCTACGTGTCATTTAAAAGGTTTGACATTAGGGTGTGTTTATGTTGACCTGAGTTAGTTTGATCAGTTGAAAGCAACTACATTTTCCTGCCTTATATCCGGTGCCTTCGTCCTGGAGCTCTTTAAAAAGGGAACAGCTAGTAATTCACAGATCCCTATGGTACATTCTGGAATATATTTAATACGGTATATAGTTTTATATTATATGGTATTATATGGTGGCCAACGTGGGAAAACGTACTACATGGGTTCAAACCAATTGGATTAGGAGAAACACACTGCAACTTCAGAAACAATGCAAATTCAAAAATGCATATGAAAATCCAAAGCAAATACAACAACGAAAACATGCTGCAAAAGAGGAAATGCACTGTAGAATGTCAAAGCAAATTAAGCACATTAACAGGAAACACACTGGAAATTCAAAAGCACATTCAAACCACAAAAACAAATACAACAGAAAAGTGCTCCAGTCAATACAACGTAAACGCTCCAGGTCTCTAGGGAAGTCCGAAGTGGAATAGGTTGATATTCGACACGAGAGAGAGAGAGAGAGAGAGAGAGAGAGAGTCTGTTTGGTTTGGCAGCAGGAAGAAGAAAGCTTCCCGTCATCTCCTTTGTCTCTCTATTTGTTATAAATATTGATGCTGCTGCACAATCACTCATAATGGGCAGAGAGGCATGATGATGGGTATGATGACCAAGATTGCATCAGGAGCCCTTAAGAGCATAACAACATCTAGATGAAAATCAACCTATTCTACTTAGCGCGGCCTGGAGGCCTGGAGCAGCGCTTTTCTGTTGCATTTATTTTTGTGGTTTTTCATGTTTTTGAATTTGCATAGTTTCTGATCTGCAGCACATGTCATGTTACAGTAAAGTATTTGCTTTGGGATTCTGCAGCATGTTTCTTCCTTTGCTTTGGATTTTAGTATGTGTTTTTTAATCTGCATCATTTCTGAAGTTGCAGTGCGTTTTGCTTAAAGGATACGGCTGGTGTTTTTAAATACATTTCTTATCGTCAACAAATCCTATGAAAATAAAAAAATCAACAATGCGTTTCCACTACTTCCATTACTTCCCGACTTCCCACGTTCCCTTTTTAGCCTTCAAACCAGAAGTCATTGGCTCCAATTGTAAGCTAAAACCTTTAAATACAGCTCACAAAGACTTAGTTTCAGTTTTAAAAATCGCTAACTGTTACCATGAAAAGTCAGACTGTTGTAGTTTTTACCAAATCAAATTCAAATGGGAACAAATTCTTAATTTTTTATTTTCGGTGCTGCGGAACTTCTTTCCTGAGATGGAAAATGTCTTTACAGCTGGCTTATTAAGTTGTTTGAGGAAAAAGTCGGCCAGCCCGGTGCATCGTGATGATGAAATATGTTGCCCAGAGCAACGGCATGGCTCTCTGACGTGTTTTTAATCGTTTTTTTAATACAATGGAGTTCTATGGCTGCTGGGACATGGCTGCATTGGGCACCGGCTACATGGACGAGACTTGTTGGCAAAACAAAATCATTGCTGATTTTGTTATTTTCATAGGATTTGTTGACGGTAAGAAATGCATTAAAAAACACCAGCCTTATCCTTTAATGCAATTGGGCCCTTGTAGTGTGTTTTCACCTGTCGGCCATCATACTGTTCCACACTCCACAACACTTTCTGTGTACGTTGTACACTGTAAAAACTCATAGTGCAATTTAGTGAAATCAACTCATCTTTATCCATTAACACAATGTATATATTTGTGTTTGTCAATTTCAACTTAAAAGCGCTAGTTATGAGCTTCACGACTTAAAATCATGAGTTCACATCTTGTGACTTAAAATTATGAGTTGAAAGAACACCTTATAAAGCATTCACTAAACTCAACACTGTTAGTTTATTAGCAGACTTCCCAGTATGCATTGCATTCGGTTTAACTCTCCAGAAACTCTTCCTTCTTTTGGTTTGAATGAAGTTACAGGATAGAGACTTGTTATGAATGTATGTGAATATGAATGTTATGTATCTGGGAATTCACAATCAAGTAAGTTTCTCTCTGATGCACATGGCAAGTACAATCCACTACAAGTAAGTGTATTGCAGCTGCATACTATATGCTGAACTGTGTATAGTCCAAATCAGAATGTTTGTAAACAAACAGATTGGCTATACTTCCGGGTGGATAACTCGCACCTGTCGGCAGCGGAAATCGTTTGTTTTAAGCAGCGGTAAATACGAGTCAACTAAACAAAACATTAGCGATTATGCTGAAATCGGGTTGTGTTTGGGGCTGTAATGCCAAATACAGCTTGGTACATAAGGGATTAGGTTTAGGCTTTTTCCGTTTTAAAGCAACCTAACGGAATCGGTGGATACAGATAATAGTTTACAGGCCGTCTGCATCTACAGAACTGGGGACAGGCTGGCAGCAACCACTCATGACCGGGTTTTGCGGCAGGCATTTTCTTACAAGTCAGTAATAAAAATTATAAATGTAGCTGTTGGGTAGCATAACGTGCAAGCTTGCTAGAGTGACAGTAATACAGTCTCTCGGTTTTGCTTGTCTCGTTCGGGTCTAGCACAGCAGCAGCTCCGTTGTGACTGGCACTGCACTGCCGGTCCCAAGGCGTTCCATTAAAAACCGTTCGGGTAAAATCTTTCACTTCATGTAGGTAAGGTTTCCTGACCGAAATTTTGCCAACATGATAAGCTTTCTGAAATCCTTGAGCCATTTTCTGTTACACGAGTAAAACATATTGTCAAAGTGCCACAAATGTTTTATCCGCACGGTTTTTTATGGACCACGGTTCTAGCACAGAACAAGTAGCACAACACACGCAGTGGTTTGTGATCTGGCTTTGCTATCATACCCTGTTTTACAGTCAAGATGCTTTACAATGGAGTCTGAAAGTAAATAACGAACAGTCCACAGTTTCTACTATAAAGCAAAACACTAAAGAATGACTGGTTTGAGGTTGCTTTGTTAGATCAGCACTTGAATTTGAACTTCTGCTCGCTGAATCACACTAACAGCCTACTTTGTGTCACCGGCTGTCACTGTTTGGCTATATAACATAATATAAAATAAAAACAGAAAGTTATGGTTAATTTGTATAAGACAGTGGCCAAAACAGAACTTTTAAGCATTTCTAAACATTTTGGTAAAATATAGTAGTTTGTGGACACATGTTTAAATAGGCTATATATTTAGGTTATGTTAGGTTATACACTAACAAATATCAACAGCAACGACATCAGGAACGTCTCATTTTCGGTGGACAGCCAGAACTACATAATGTCTGTGTATTTCTAATCACAAGAGCTTAAAAAGGGCTCTTACTTTGGTTAAATAACACGAAAAATACTGTAGCGCCGATGCAGCACCACCGACGTTATCCACCCGTTAAGTAAGTTCTTTGTTGTTGTGACGTCACACTGATATGGCCTATTAATCATGTGATACAGGAGGAACTCAAACTTAAACCTAGCAAACCTTGTGAGAAAATAAATAACACTGGATTTCAGTTCATCAATTAATGCATTCAACTTGGAAACACGAATCAGCATGACTAGACATCTTTGACCTATATTGAACTATTCAGTACTACTCCACTCAACTCACAATTTTAAGGCAGCAAGGAAACTTATGTTTTTAAGTTGAACTGCCTTAATATTTTTTGCAGTGTACATGTGCACATCAACTACACTGCTGTAAATTCACATCCAGTTATATTAATGTTCTGCACAGACTACCTTTTACTTTTAGAAGGGTTACGCTATTACATACTGTATTCATATACTGTAGATATTTTTATATTTAACAACATTGTGTTTATACATACCTATACTTATACATATATAAACAGCAGAAATGTTTAGACATACCTATATTTATACTTATCTATCTGCTTATATTTACTTATGTATGCTGCACAAATGTAATATTTGTTGCATTGTACATCATTTGTTCACTCAGTGTTTCACGTGCAAAATCTCAGATACCACTGATCCGATTTTGACAAAACTTGGGGAAATAATGCATGTCATCGCTGCATTCAAAATTACCCAAGGGGAAACTACAATTACAGCTCAAAACAAGGTGACATATTTGATTGTTACTTTTTGTTTGTTACATGTTTACTTTTGCCTTGTAAATCTGTGATGTCAGACCAACCTGTTAAAAGAGTTTGGTAAAGATGGAAAAGGTGAGTATGAGAACAGCAATAGTGCTCTGTTGTTCCACTCATTTAAATATGATAAGAAAAAGGCACCACAGTCCCAGTCATTATCTATCTGCCACAGCAGTTTTTTGAATATTCATATTAGATAAAACATTTTCCTTGTAAAGAACAGAGGCTCTTTTTTGAAATATCTGAAAATTAGTATTAATGCTCAATATATTAAACATGTCTTCTTCTAAGAGCTTCTTTTAAAATATTGGATTATAATACTTGCAATATTAGCGTGAAATCTGTCTAAATCATTTTCATTGTCTTCTCTTAATCTATCAAACCTTTTCTTAGCAAGTTAGTCAAAATGAGATTGTAGTCCTAAAAAGGATTTGCTGAAATTACCCTAACTGTACAGATGGGTTTAAAAATGACATCTCATAAACTAAACATGTTAGTAGGCTACAAGCAAAACCTAGCCAAGACAAGAAGTCAGTCAACAAGTAAGTGCCATACTGTTATTAAATACTATAATAATACAACACACATTCATTTGAAAACAGCCTCTAAAACTATAGAAGAATTTAAAATAGAACATCATGCAACAACAGCACCCTCTGTAAGCCACAATCAAGCGAAGAAGCAATGACATCAGCTATGAAGTGAAAATGTTACCTATGAAAAAGATCACAATCTTCATCTCCTGTATCTCCATGGTCCATGGTCCAGAGTTTGGGACTTGTCAGGTACTGTATTTGTGCGGCTTGAGATCGACAATGAGGAAGTGTTCGTACAGCAAATATCAGGAAGCTCTTATCACTGATAGAGCAGGCTCCTATGAAGAAGAGGAAGAGAAGAAGTCCTCATTTTTTCATCAAAATGAATCCCATCAACCAGTCAAGATCAGAAATCATCTCATGTTCACTTTGGGGAAATCGTGCAGAGCTGGGGAAGTTCCCACCGTTTTGAGCACAATTATGCCATAAATGGACAACGGAGGAAGAAAAAAGCAACTGGACTAATCATTTTCCAAACTATCCAGACTTCTGCTCAAGCAGCATATGTTGTAGGCTACAGTCTGGCCCACATAACTCCAATATTACTTTAAGAAGTCTATTTTCGTTATTCGATGACGTGCGTGTTTTTGTGAATTCAAGGCTTGAGAAGCGCACAGTTGGAATCGGTTAGGTTTACGATCAGTAGGTGTGGCAGCCAGAAGTTATTTTCCTTGCCTTTAAATCCAGTGCGCTCTGCGTCACGGCGCTGTGACAACAACTGGTCACCGTGTTGCTCTGGTCATAAAAGAGCCGTTGCCCAGTATAATAAACCGTTCAGTGATTTCTTTTTTGCCTCAATGGTAGTAGAACAAACAGAAGCAGCAGCGAATAGCACGGACAGCTTGGCAAGTCCCTGAAGTTCCCTCCTCCACAATCCCCTCTCCCTGCGTCATGACCAAGGGCGGATATTTCATTTCACTGTTGGGGGGGACAATAAACAGAAAACTTTCTCAAGAGCAATTCCTGAAGGGGACACCAAAGGTGCCGCCAAAAGTACTGTTGTATTAAATGTATATAGAGGTCCATTATGAAACATTTCCATAAGCACTTCATTCCTTTCTTATGAAGATTTTATCAAATTGCCTTTGATATTACTGGGGTCTTTCTACTTGGCGTTTCGGTGCACTGAAAAATGATCGGATGTCTGTTTTTCTTTTCTCTGCCATTTTAACTGACCTGGCTGGCTGACAAATAGACACACACACACACACACACACACACACACACACACACACAGTATGCAGGTTATTTACAGTAGTAGGTGAGATGCAACACCCATTAACTGAACTAAAGCTAATATATGCCTAATTAAATTTAGTTTTCCCGAAAAAGCAGATCTCTAATGTTTTGCTGTCAATGTGTAAAAGTCCAGAACGCTATGAAGCCTGCCAGAAACTTACTTCATATTTTAACATAGTGTTTGTTGTAATTATGTCTTTTTTATGAATTAAGTCTTCATTTATTTCCAAAATTATAAACAAAATTACATAGTGGCAGCCATTTTACATGCAGTAAGAAAAAAAGAATATACTTAGAACCTAATTACGTAGGGTAAGTTAATCTTAAATATTATATTATAGAAATACTACTGTTACCATCTACAAAAGATAATTTTGGTATGAAAACCCGCATTTTAATTTAACCAAGTATCCTGTATCATAAATACATGTCTGGCATTTGTAACAAACCAAACCGCTTGAAAATCAGTCGAAAATTCAGTGAGTTATGAGGATTTTAATTGTGGATAGACCTCCTGCCTCCATACACATACATGCATTAGGAGACGCGGCTGCCCCGTACCAACACGTTGACACACAAGATTCAACCGCGAGGTAATGGAGTGAACAAAATGTAGTCTGGTTACAATTGTGAATGTGTTTTATTCTGTTGAGTGGTAGAAGTAAAGAAAAATGTCTGACACATCCTTTGTTTTAAGTTAACCTTTGCGAAGCAGCTACTTACTGGAGGTCTGCCGCCACTGACACACTTCCAGAGATCCTCCACACACACTCGTACCGAGGGCTAATGTGTGTGTGTGGGGGTTCGGGGAGGCAGGTAGGCAGTGGACCAAACCACTGTGATGCATCCACACGCATTGTTTTGTGTCTATAATTAGCACAAGTGCTTTCAATGCATATTATTATATTATTTAAAATTATATAGTTATGTTTACAATGATATATTGCCTGGGACAACTCGTCCCCCGCAATATATCAACTCGTCCCCCCCGTCCCCCCCGTAATTTCCGCCCATGGTCATGACGCATCAAACCACTATGCTTACATATTTAGATCGAATGAAAAATGTTGTATCTTATTTTTTCCCGCTTGAGGGATCTATATCAAAGTCAAATTGGCCAACATATCCACAAAAAGGGTTGGTAAGCTTTTGAATAGGATCCGTTCATACGCACATCACTGACAGTAGTGAACTTATTTTGTCAAAATGACAGCCTGCAACATAATGCTTTGCTCACTCATTTATATATATTACGTTTTTATCACAGATAAACTTGGATGACGGTCTCAATGATAATTTGATTGCATGTAAGATTTTATTGCTGCAGTTCAATGAATAATGTGAATAATGAATTGATAGAAAAGCCCTTGAAGATCAGATATTGGTGTAGATAAATAAGTCTTAAAAAGGGGTCTCTCTCATGAGCCTTTCATGAGCCTTTATGTTTTGGCATGATATGAAAATTCTTTCACATTTGAAGAAAGAAAGTAAGAAAGAAAGAAAGAAAGTAAGAAAGAAAAAAAAATGTGTACAAAAACAACAAGGGATTTAAAAATCTATATCTAAATATCTGAAGCTAGCTTCACTATGCCTTACCTGCTCATGACTTGCAGTGACATCACTGTTCTGTCTCCATCATTCTGATTGTTTGATTGATCTTTGAGATGCTTTCTTTCCCAGCCTGTTAAATGATTATTTCCTGATTACTATTTGATTATTTTTGTTTATTTACAAAAAAGAAATCTGGTTGAGGCATATGATAAATGTTCATTCATTCATTCATGCATTCATTTACTGTATATAGCACTTATTTAAACATGGTTACAAAGTGCTTTACAAAAATAAAATAAGAATAAAACATTCCTGACAGAATGCAGATATTAAGAAAAAAGATAAGCAAAGATAATAATAAACAACAATGAAATGTGTATAAAAGAAATAATACAATATAAAGGCAAATAATTCAACCCATAAAATCAATAAAAGCAAGTCTTAAAAGGTGTTTCACCCTTTTAGCCCAAGGGATGGTCAAGAGGGCCGCATCTGTGGATCTTAAAGTGCGTTCAGGTTCATAAGGTGTTAAAAGGTCACTTATGTAGCTAGGTGCAAGCCCCTGATTGCCTTAAAGGTAATCAGTAAAATTTTTAAATCAATTCTGAAACGCATAGGGAGCCAATGGAGAGAGGATAAGATAGGCGTGATATGTTCTCTTTTTCTGGACCTCGTGAGGAGTCTGGCAGCAGCATTTTGGATAAGCTGTAATCGGTGAAGATTTTGCTGGGTCAGGCAGATATAAAGAGAGTTACAGTAGTCCAAGCGCGATGAAATGAAGGCATGAATAACAATCTCCAGGTTCTTATGAGACAAAAATGAACTACTTTTAGAGAGTTTCCTAAGTTGCAGGAAACATCACTGTCTTAATCTGGTTCTCAAAACTAAGATTGTTGTCAAACACAACACCAAGATTTTTACTGTACTTGGTCACATTTGAGGATAATGAGGCACGATGAGTAGAAATTTGGCGACTAGTGATGTCTGGGCCAATAATAATTAGGCTACCTCAGATTTCTTGGAGTTCAGTTGTAGAAAATTTTGTGACATCTAGTTTTGAATGTCAAGGCAGCAGTCGTGGAGAGTGTTAACCTGCTGTGTATCATCTGCGTCGAAAGAGAGGTACAGTTGAGTGTCATCAGCATAAGAAGGAAAGCATGACATTGTGCTTTCGAATGACACGGCCTAGAGGTAATGTTATGTAATTACCTCTCAGTAATGTTGTGTAAATGTTATCATTTTTGTTCCCTGAGTGGTCTTTTATTTTCCTACCAGAGTCGAAGCAATAAAATGTGAGGGAGGGAGGTTCTTGGCCATCATGGAGTGGGTCTTATTCCCACTTTCCTTTACAGCTGTGTGGGATAGCTGGGCCGGTTTGGGCCATAGTAGTGTAGTGAGGTTTGGGATCTGCTATGTTAAAGGTGACTGTGAGCTCCCTTGCATGTAGATTAAACTGTGCCGTTGTGAAAGGAGGTCGATGTATTCTCATTTACATTTACCTTCCACAGTAGGCTGCAGTGGAGGCTTGCAGAATTTGGATTCTGCCACATTATTATTGGGATAGTTGTATTTGCTGAAAACATACAGCATGTTTATTATCATTTGAGGGACTAGGCAGTTGTTGACCTTCCCATGGAGCCAAAGAGATGGTAGGTTGCAGCTGTAGAAGATAAATATCCACTGCATTTCAGATATGTATAGAAATCACCTGCTACTAGAGATGCGCGGGTCAATCCGTGGGTCCCACGGGTTTATCCGCGGGTGGGGCAGGTTAGGGTCAACTGAAGATGATATTGAGAACGGGTCAGGCGGGTGCGGGTCAAATGGGCTACACACACAGTAGACACACACTTTGTTTTCTTTATACTGCAGTACGCCCGGGCCACACCGCCTAACTGAGCAGCGCATGTGCGTCACGGAACCTGTTGCTTTTCATTTCGGCGCCCATGTTAACAGGTTAGAGCAGCCACACAGCTCGCGTGAGCAGTGCGGCTCAGGCGCAGCTCATCTAGAGATTCAGCGTGTCGCCTATTTTTTCCACGTGCGATTCTCAGCAAAAGTAGACAGTGAAAATGATCTGTTGATAGTCATATTGACATCATACCAGCAACATTACACCTTTCAATACAGTTTCAATGTCTATATCTGTAGAATATGTCACAGACATGAAAAAATATAAAAAAAATTTTTTTACTCAATACTTTCTGTTTCCGTTTCAAATTAAAAGCCTTCTAGCGTTTCTGTGGACAGAATCCCTTCATTTAGTTCTATTGTTAAATATTTGCAGGACCGTGTTGTAGAAAATTCAGTGACTTGCACAGCTAAATTAGTGGAGTACCGGCTTTTAATTGTGGAAATACGGTAGTCATAGCAGAAACCCCACGTAGGCTATAATTATATTATGTTAAAAAGTTAAAAGAACATCAGGTGAAGGGCAGTATTTTTCTGGTGTGCTCTCTCTCTCTCTCTCTCTCTGAACGTGGGTAAACAAAAACCATGTATATTTTTTATTTATTTATTTTTATTATTATTATTTATTATTTACAATTGAGCATACACTTCTTAACCTTTTTCTGTCTAAAATAAATATAAATGACATTTATAATGACATGAAATGAAACATTCTATGGCCATTATCAAAGGCAAACTCAATGTAGAAAGATAGGGCTGGAAGGCAGCGCCGCAGCAGCAACGCTGTCTGTGTGGACACCACAGGCGTGCAAGCCGCAGCAGTTCAGCGAAGTAGCTGTCATGCACAGGTAGAGGTAGGCGGTGTGGCCCGGGCGTCATGTGTGCTGCAGAGTGTGGCCATTACTTGTCCACAGTTTCTCTGTTTGGCTGTTTCTCATGCAAAGGAAAGGTTAAAACCCTCTTCCTGTCCCACTTTAGCATACGTTAGATGAGAGAGAAGCTAAAGCATCACTGCTATTCTAGCCATCTGTCCAACCGCATCATCGCATGTATGAGTCAAAGCTAGTTAGAGACTGCATCCACCCCCTAAAACCACTCGCTGTTCACTCGTGCTTCTATAGAAGAAGTTAACTGGACCACAGAGAACGGTTTGACCTCAGTTTTTTTTCTACATCCTGCAGAAGGAAGTTGCCTGTATTGTTCACATCAGTAAATCATTGTTTAACTTTGCAACAATAATGTCTTGAATAAAGTCATTAATAATAGAATAAGTCATAATGATTGTCAGCATTTAGAGTAACACACTTGGTGTGAGAACGTTGTCATAAGCTCAATATTAGCCAAAATCTGTGCTGCTGAAAAACTACAGTGCAATATTCTTAATGTATCTACTAAAAATAGCTACAAGCACAAGAAATATATTTGTAAATAATTAATGAATTAAAAAATGATATGGCACTGACTTTATATGTGTTGATGAAAAATAGCAAAAATGAAGCAATGCCTTCTGCTTTGTGGCCCACAAGATTTTCACAAGATCATTGGTGGTGAAACAGGCGTGACAAGGGCTAGAATTTACTCTTCACACGCGGTCTGTGCTGTGAGATTATGAGTCAGGCCTGGGTCTTGCGGTTTATGCTTGGGGGGGGAGGGGCTTAAAAAATTCCAAGGACTGATCATAAAACAGACAAAGATGTGGCAAAGATGAGTGTGTGGCCTGAAGGCGTAGTTCTGGGATATTTCTCACCACAAATTCAGTGACAGATGAGGTGTCCTACAAATCACTATATCTGTGAACCTCCTCAGCTAGGCTCCATTTCATCCCCTCCATTGTCTTCACTGTCAGTGGACATCAACCACGAGACAGGTGGGAGGAGATACAAAACAGGCCAGTCACAGATCTTGCAGTCTTGCTATGCTACAGCATAGCTACGGCGGTACTTTAATGCAGAAGTACAAATTACCCTTAATGTTCCCCAGAGAACAAAGATGAATGAGAAAGCATTCACTCTGTAATTTTAGTAGCGATTGCGGGCACGGTGGCGCAGTGGTAGCAGTGTCGCCTCACAGCAAGAAGGTCCTGGGTTAGATTCCCGCCTGGGTCGCTGTTGGCACTGGGTGTGAATCCGAGTGTGAAACTTTGTGGTCAAGTTTTGACTCATCTTGAAACCAATGATTCCTTTGAGATGATTCAACAGTGGGGTGAGCCAAGGTTCCCTCAAAAACATCTGGAGGAGAGACTGACATGTGAGGACATGTCAGAAACTGTGTGTGTGTGTATGTGTGAATGTACACGTTTCAAAATAATAATTTTGATACTTGACACCACTTCTCTGGATTCTACCTGGATTCCAGATGCAAAACAATACAAAACAATACATTAATTTTCTAGATTGGACTTTACATGCAGTAGCTGCCTCCAGAATTTGATATTGGTGTTCATTTTGCTAAACCCCACCATCCACTGCTTGGCAGATAAGCCATTTAAACAGTTATGGCAGTTGACAGCACCTGCTGCAAAACAATGATAAAAGCCAGTATAACATGATGACATTGATAGCCAGGGGTGTAGTGGCGGGGGGAGTGGCGCTCCCTCACTGTATTTATACTCGCTCATGTTATGTTACAGTGTGGATAGCCTACAGTTATTCATCCACAGACACTCCCAAGTAGCCTACAAAACAATTTATTCACAATCCCATAGGTGAATCCACAAGGCAGTACTTACTATCCATTACAGGAGTAAAGATTTAATAAGCAAAACATAACGTTAAAACACAAAATTGCCATTATAGTCGAAAAGTAAACAAATCCAGGAGGAGCAGAACACTGACCAGCGAGTTTCTTAAAGAGAAAGTAACTATTACTATACAGTAAAATTATGAACAATAAATTATGATTCAATTATTATATTTTTTTTTATTAAGTTTCAATCCCTCCCCCACTTCTACAAATACCACCACAACACTGCTGATAACATGTGAGGAGGGGGTGAATAAAGGCTTGAAATCAGTGTTTGCAATACTGACTCTAATATATATTCTAATAATTTGAATATACACCAGCTATATTAAATACTCCACTGGTAATCAGTGAAATAGTTTAAACATCAGTGTAGGAGATAGAAGCTGAGATAATATGGCGAAAGCCTGATGCACTTTTCCAGCACTTTTTGTATCAAATGTCAAATTATCTTTCATTGTCATTACTGCTGCTACTACTGCTACTAATATTCAGCTTTGTAGTGTGTTATTTTTGACTGGTGTACAGGCTCCATTGTCCCTTTTGATGTTTTGAATTATGCTTTTGAGCCTACCCAAAGTCAACACAGGTGCAGTATCGAAGGTTAGAAGGGTGTCCATGCTGAAATAGTAAGTGAAAGAGAAGAGAATACTGTGGCAATAGAAAGTACAGTAGTGACCAAGTCAAGAGAATTGTAACTATAAGCCACTGTTAGATTCAAGTATGCGAGTATGTTAGTGTGAGAAATGTAGTCATTTTAGAGCAGGCTAGTATGTAAAAGTAGACTAATGCTATCAGAGAAATGAGACAGTGAGGAAAGCCAGAGGGAAGTTGGGTGGGTGCAGTGGCGTGCTGTCAAGGCCTGCAAGGCCTTCACTGCAGGCCTAATAGTGTTCAGAGAAAAGGGAAAAACGTGTTCAAGTAATGTAAAATTATAAAAATAAAAATTCTAAGCTTATTTACATCGTTCATAAATCATAATGTAAACTTACTATAGCAGTCCAGTGACTCTGCAATTGTCTCTGTTTTTTTAGCCAATCAGATTTTTTTCCTGGTGTGTCTCTAGGTGAAACTGAAATCTGTGCTCCTCCCTCAACGCCTGCAGAATTTCTATTGAATCCATCCGTTCATAGAACTTGGTGTGAAGGGGGTGTGGGGGTATTTCGGATTGTCATTTTTTTTATCCAATCCAAATTTGATGTGTGTTGATTTGGGCGGGAGCCAGGCCTGCATGCAGGTTTTTCGGCGGGAACTCTGGAATATAAAACGTCAGTCAGCGTAGTTAGCTTGGAGGAGTGTTAGCTAACGTTAGCTGGCGATTTGTTGGAGTAGCTTACTTTGTGTTAAAAATCATGGCAGAGGGAGGAGAAGGAGTGGATTTGGTAGCCGATTTAATGGCAAAACCATTTTCAAGGAGATCGTTTCAAGACAAGCTTGCTATCGTCCAGAACGGTCGGCCTACACTGGATTTACCAGCGCTTACCCAGCAAGGGAAAGGCTTTTTGCGCCGATTCCAGTCGGCCAACTTCCAGCGTTACCCGTGGCTAACTGGCTCGATGCAGAAGAACAAATTGTTTTGCTGGGATTGTCTTCTGTTTTCAGCCGACCTGTATGGTGTGTGGAACCACGTTGGATTTGGCAATTTGAGCTGCCTGAGCAAGGCAGCAACTCGACATCAGAGCACGGCAGGACACCTCCAAGCAACTGTCATGCTGAAAACGTTTGGGGACACAAGGGTTGACTTGCAGTTGGATGAACAGAGAAGGAGGGAAACTGAAATGCACAACGAAAGGGTAAAGAAAAATCGGGAAATACTGAAAAAGCTGATCAACTGTGTGATGTTCTTGGGGAAACAGGAGCTCCCTTTTAGGGGTCATGATGAGGGAAAGGAATCTGCTAATCGTGGCAACTATGTGGAGCTGCTCTCCTTTTTAGCTGAATATGACAAGGATCTACATTATCACCTCTCCACCAATAAAGTATTCACTGGCACATCAGGAAAAATACAAAACGATCTTATCACTGCCATAGCTGATGTGATGGGAGAGGAGATAAAACGGGAGATCAAGAAAGCAAAGTTTGTAGGAGTTATGGTGGATGAGACCACAGACGCCAGCAATGCGGCCCAGCTGTCTCTTGTGCTCCGTTATGTGACAGACCATGGTGTAAAGGAGAGGTTCGTCAGGTTTGATGATGTCACCACCGGGAAACAGGCAGATGATATTGCAGCTTTGATTGTTGGATTCCTGGAGGAGTATGAGTGCTTAGACAAGGTTGTGGCCCAGTGTTATGACGGTGCCGCTGTTATGGCCTCAAGTTTAAATGGTGTGCAAGCCAAAGTGAAAGAGAGAGCTCCTTTGGCCTTATTCATCCACTGTTATGCACATACATTAAATCTGGTTCTCACGCAAGGAATGTCCAAGTTCAGAGAGTGCAAAATATTCTTCTCTACTCTCAACGGTCTTTCTGCATTTTTCTCCCAGTCACCTAAGCGCTCCCAAGTGCTTGACGAGATTTGTCAAAGACGGCTACCTCGTGTGGCACCAACAAGGTGGCTCTACACTTCGCGACTGGTTGGCACCGTGTCTGAGAAGAGAGATGCCCTAAAGGAGGTGTTTGAACACATAGTAGAGCATCATGGCGAATATGACAGCGATACTGTAAACAGCGCCGATGGATACATTACACATCTGGAAAACTTCGAATTCAACTTCTTGCTCTCCACTTTCCACGGGATTTTTGACCACTCAGATGTTCTCTTTGGACTGCTTCAGAACAAAGCCCTGGATATCCAATTCTGCTTAGACAGAATCAATGGGCCTCATTCACGAAACGTGCGTACGATCAGATTTGATCTTAAAGTGTACTTACGAACGTTTCCACGAACATTTCGGCATTCATCTTTTTTTTTCTTACCTGAATTTGTTCTTTGGTACGATCAAAATCTATGTGTGTTTGGAAACATGCGTGGGGCATTACGCATGAAGTGGTTTCTGCTTAAAATGCCTTATTCTTTAAGGGAAATCTATTAAAGCAGTTCCAGACCTCATTATCAACAACAAAATGTGTTTCAGGCCATTTGTAAGCCTGGTGATAATAACCATATTAACAAAGCTAGGCCGATATGAACAAATTCATAGGCAATTCTATTCAATTGGAAACATGAGTGATTAAAGTGATTAATTAGTATCGTATATATATTATATTATATTATTATATTATGTATTGATCAATAAAGTTCTATCTTATCTTACCACAGGAGCAATAGACTGTGCACATCAAAGCACAGTCTCCAAACGCTTTCCCTATTTAAATCGCAAACAATAACACACCATAAACATTGAATTAATTTGTGACGCCAACCTAAACCTCCTACATGTGGTTTCCAGCTGTCCAGGAGGGAGCCGCAACTCGTTGGTGCTGCAGAACAGCAGGGTGTCGTGCGTCTTGAGCAGGTGCTGCTGGAGACGCACGGCACATATAGGACTGAATGAAAGTTAAATTAACCAGAGTCTCAAGACTAACTAGTTTGTCTCTAGGTGATAGAGGTTATGCCTTGACCACGTTGCTAATGACACACCTGATAAACCTTCAGACCCCTCAGCAGAGATCATATAATTATCATACGTGCACTCGCTCCGCCACAGAGCGAGCGCAGCATACTGAGCTGGAAGGCTGTGATGAGTTTGGACACCGCAGGAAGAAAGCTCCTGTCAAGAGCTACAGTCAAAACCAGCAATATTATTATAAAGCCTAAAGTCTGAGCTTACCATCAGATGGAGATGCTGCTTGAATTAAATCAGTGTCCAACTCCGCTGATGACTGGACACCTGACAGCACAGTCTCCATATTATTTCCCCAAACATTTTGGCAGCGCCCTGCCGTCCGCCTGGAGCTAATAAACTGCATCTATTTGGAGTTAGACTATCGCCCTCGCTTTTTAGATTCTAACTGTAAGTCAAACCGTTTCTTTTTCATTTAAATCAAGGTGTGTGTTTCTGATGTTGCAGCATTGACAGCATCAGTAATTTCTTGCCATGTTTTCTTTCTCAGTTGCTGTCACTCCACCGCTTACACTTTTAAAAAGTATTTTTTTTTTCTCTCACTCCCGAATACAACACTTGTATTACAGAGTTTGAATTTTTCTTCTTGGGTCTGTTTGCCATTCTCCACCACTCCAGTAATGCTTTCCATTTGCGCACGACCCTTCAGTCTGCAGACCTTTTATGGAGTTGAACGGGGCGTTTAACTATGCAAATTGCTTGGCACAGGCACGCGCATCCAATTTACGAACGATTGGCATTCATCATTTGATACACCTGTGGTCCGCACAAATCGAGGTTGTCCACACGTTTCATGAATCCGACGTTGGTCTTTTCTTACGAACAGAAATACGCAAAATATACGAGGAATTTACGAAAAGATTTGTGAATGAGGCCCAATGAGTTTTGTCAGGCCGTTGAGAGGGAAAGACAGCAATTTGGTGACATCTATGAGTCCACTGTGCGTAAAACAGGTGCGCCAAGCACAAGGAGAGCTCATGCCCAAGAGGACATCCAGGCAAAATACCAACAATTACACAGTGACATTTTGGACAGCATTCTCAGCCAGACAAGGAACAGATTTAAAGACCATGAGAGACTTGCATTCCTTTCTCTCCTTGACGCTCAGCATTTCCAAACATTCCGGGAAACATTCCCAAATGAGGCCTTCCAGAGCCTTACGCAGAGCCACGGAACCCTTTTCAACTTACCGCGGCTGAGAACAGAGCTCACTGTTGTGTATGCCATGCCCGGCTTCCAAGGGAAAAGCCCCGTTGACCTCCTGTCTTTCCTTCAGCAAAAAGACCTCAGCGACAGCCTGCGTGAACTTTACGCACTCACCTGTTTGGCTGTAACAATTCCAATGTCAACTGCGTCTGTTGAGAGGACCTTCTCAGCGCTTAAACGTATAAAGACGTATTCAAGGAATAAAACAGGACAAGGTCGACTCTCAGCACTGGCTACCATTGCCATTGAAAAGGAACTGTTATTGGACATGAAAGCCAAGAACGAACTTTATGACCGCGTAATTGACCGCTTCCTCCAAAAAGAAAGGAGAATGGATTTCATCTTCAAGTAGAACAGCACTGGTGAGTTAATTTTATGCTTCTTGTGAATTTACACCCATGATTAGCTCAGGTGTTAAGTTAAGACCCAGCGGCCCGGCTGGTTGTGTACTTCTGTATGCGCGTTTTCTTGTGCACCATTTGGAACAGTTTTCTTTGCGAGAGGATTGTGCGTAATGTGTGGATGAGTAGGCTACCACTTATTCATTCATTGATTGCTTTTGCTACTTGTGCCTCATTATGGTGTTTCAGTTTCAAGGTGAAATAAAATGATTTAGTGATGGTCGGTGTGTCATTTGGAACAGATTTCTTTGATAGAATAATTATACTAAAATCATGTGTACTAGTGCGTCATTGTCCTTTTTCCCATAGATTGTTTTTGGAATTTTGCTTCAGTCTTACCAGTCTTACTTAGTGTTCCAGTGGCCCGGTTGGAGAGAGAGAGAATGACTGTGTGTGTGTGTGTGTGTGTGTGTGTGTGTGTGTGTTTGATGTTGCAAAGTAATATATCAGTGATAACATTGTTTCTCCGTGCGTAATAGTCTGGTGCGGTGATAGCGGTTTGTGCGGCATTAGGATTTTTTGGGGAACCCATTGAAGGCCTAGGTCTCAAATGCACGGTCCGCTACTGGGTGGGTGAGTATTAGCTTGTGGAATGAATGAATCAGAGACAGGTGGGGGGAGTCAGAGTTACAATGAACAATAGTGATCCAGAGGAAATCCCCTCCTCACTATGGCCTCAGCCAAGCCCAGTCTCCCTTTACCAAGGCCTGCTGATAGGAAAGACCAACCTCAGGTCAAATGACTGTCTGTACCAAGCTCCGCAGTATGGGGGATTGGGCCTTGCTGTTGGGTTGAATCTTTGCTCGTTTGTCTCAAGGTGTTTGTTTGCAGACAGTTCACTGCATCATTTATCACTGTGTCATATGACTGTAATGTTTTTCCATGTCAGGCTGGGAGGATTTATTGACGCCATTTATTGCAGCCAAGGAAATAACTGCCCTTATGTTCCCATTATTATTAAGCTACATGAGTATGTAACTGAAGCTAGCCATAAAGTTAATGCTCGCTCTTTTCTTTAATGCGTTGAAGAGTCACCAACTGGACCCTGAAAGCAGGGGGATGTTCCACTCTGTTATATTCCAACTGTGCAAATGGCATTTTATACACAGGTCTTGTTGAAATTTCAAATTTTCCATTATCTTAATTTGCCTGTAGTCAAATCATTCATGGAACTCACAAGAGTTGCCTAACAGGTTCACAGAGCTGTGTTTTCAAAGCAATATTACACTTAGTTTTAACATGGGGTTTAGGGCTGTGCAAAAAAATCGATACAGCTGAGTATTGCAATATTTTTTTCCGCGATACTGTATCTA
Organism: Centroberyx gerrardi; assembly: GCF_048128805.1. NCBI lineage: Eukaryota > Metazoa > Chordata > Actinopteri > Beryciformes > Berycidae > Centroberyx > Centroberyx gerrardi. The sequence continues at coordinate 30,989,365 of NC_135999.1, forward strand.
TTTTCCAGCCCCTGGTATCGATACATTAAAAAAAAATTATTCACGTTTTAAACGGATTTAAAATGTCCTTAAATTTCCCTCAAATCCCTTTGAATTAAATAGTTTTGACTCAATTTGTCCGCTGAGTTATCAATATAATGTGATGTACATATTAGACTACCTGGGTGCAGGGCAGGCATTATACCACGCCAAACTAGGCTAACGCCAAACGGCCAGTGCCGTGGATGCCCCGGAGTGTGGCCGTAATGCCCCTTCTAAAATTAACTATCCACACGGCCAGTTTGGCATGCCCTGTTATGAACTGGCCATTGTGCCCAGGTTGTGCCATTAAAAGAAAGTTGCGTATTTCCTCATTTAAAACTACATGCGACGCAGCAAATAAACAAACTCACGTTTTCCAGAGTCTCCGTCATCACGCTGGACATCAACAGTAGCACGTGATGTCTCCCACTCCCGCAAATATATGTGTAACGTAAACATTAACAGCTAATTATTAATTAAACTGAGGGAGAGAGAGAAGCCATTGCTAACTGCTAAGCTAAGTAACTAGCAGATCTGAAAAGCATGTAACAACTGTGGGATTAGCGAGAAAGTCGCTAAAAGAAGGAGAGAACTATGAGTGCTTGAGCAGAACTAGTCTAAGTTTAAATGTACAGCGGGTAATTAGCCGCTGTACATTAAACATTTAAAGAATATAGCAAAATTAACCGGGTTGAGAGCAGCAAAAACGCTGTAACAGTAGCCTACTTATGAGGCGTTTAGGGAACATCGGTAAATTGTAGCGTCTACCGATAGTCTGCATGAAGCGTTTAGGGGACATCTGTAATTTGTAGCTACAGAAAATAACCTGGGTTACACTTACGTTATCGTGTGTTACTGGACAAGTAACTAACTTTGCAGTCTGAGCCATCTTACATATGTGCTGTATCACACTGCAGCACTTAATTGTTCTATTAGGATATTTATTTTGTTGAGGAAAAAGGACTGAAAAAAGGATTTTAATAACCATTGGTTTTGGCCTTGGTGCCCTACATTTTGGCCGCGATATCCCAATAAATTTGTATTTATCAAAGGCCAAAGTGGCCTTGCCCTAAAAAAGACTTAATTCCAGGCCTGCAGGTGGTACACAGTAATTAATAATAAATAACGTAATAAATTATGTAGAGTATTGCAATGTATCGCAATATGTATCGTATCGCAATGTATCGTGATACAATCGTATCGTGATCCATGTATCGTGATACGTATCGTATTGTGAGGTCCTTGCCAATACCCAGCCTTAATGGGGTTTATTTGGCACTTGACAAAATACAGGTTATAAAAACATCATGTGACTGTACTATACCTTAGATCTAAATAGCCAGGAACTTGTATCAATAAACTTTCAGACACTGAGAAAAATGTTTGTGTTTCCTGATATGATCAACTTTCAGAAATGTGGAACATCTGCTGTAATGTTTCATTATATTTCTGTCAATACTAGAATGAAATAAAAATATGTCAAATGTCATTATAGATCAGAATATTTATTTGTCATATAGTCTTTTGTTAAGCCCGCTGCTGGAATGGCGCGAGGGGTTGTAGGCCCATCCACTAGGATGCAACGGCCTTGGAAAGGGCAGGACCAGGGGTCAGCAAGACACAGATGAAAAAATATGTGTGGAAAGAAAAGAGAAGGGAAAGGAGACAGAGAGAGGGTTCAGGAAGTCACATGCGAGAAGAATAGTTCATGAACTGTATGTAACCTAGGAACCTCATGATATAAGCCACCATAGAGGTTTTGTGAACTTGTTACACTGAAGGGCCTGTGAATTATATACAACTGGGGACATGTATATAACCATTAAAGTGTCTGTGAGTTGTATGTTACTGTGCTCTGTACACAAGTGATATATGTATAACAATATAAAGCTTTGTATTATGCCTTTTGCTTCGCTTGCAGAAACTAAAATGTATGGAGAAATAAAATAAAGAATAAAAAAGCTTACTATAACTAGAACGAGTGACAATAAGGAATGAAGAACCGCCTATGACTGTAGTCATGTGGCTGATGTATGATAATAAAAATGTGTTTAGATTAGAGGGGAGACACCCCACAGACGCTTGCTATATACTGTATATCCAGCCTGCTTGCTGCAAAACACACTTCTACGGCACTTCTACTTCCTTTTTTGTTAGACAGCTGAACCCTCTGAAAGGGATTGTTGTGTAGTGGACTTAGCTTTAATAAAAACTCAGAAAGACAAAGCCAAGACTGCACCGTTCTTTTTATTTTTCCATTTTTCCTTTTCTCTGAGCCTAGTAGAGAATATCCCTTTTCCAGCTTCTAGGCCTATGGAGCTAAGGTTGGGTGAGTGACCTGAAGGAGAAGGGACTCCCGCCCATACCAAACCAAGGGCCTTAGGGACGAGTGAGGCCTATAGGCATAGCAAGCCTCCACCAGTGAATTAGTCTTTCAGGACACCCTAGGTAGGGGGAAGAAAGAAACTGAACTTTGCTGACGAAATTGCAAAAAACCTTCATCAACAAGCGTTTTATTCTTTTATTTTACAACAAAAACAACTCTGATTCTGGGACAGATTCTGAGACAGATGCACCATCAACTGGAAAATAATGACAAAGTGAATGTTTCACCCCCTGTTGACTTTTGTTTGACAAGTGTATTTTGACAAGTGTAGTTTGTAAAGCATCTGTAGGCCACTATCTTACAATATCAAGCTATCATGGTCATGTTGTTTTGTTATTGCATCAATATACAGTTTCATATTCACTGTCAAGTGTAATTGTGTAAAATGAGTACTCATTATTCATGAAATTGAATTCCATTCAGTCCATTTTGTGACGTAGCTAGGTTGGGTACAGGGTGGTGTCAGTTAATGTTGTTAGTTGTAATGAAGAATGAAGGATTGTGGGCCTAATAATCGTGAGTCTATTGTGACGTGTATTTATACTGCCAAGTGATATTTCTCTGCATATGATTCTGGTCAATTTTACTGCCCTAGTGGCTGTTAATGTACTGACCCCTTCTACACAGATGGTAGTGTTTGTCACTGGTTGCGTTGCACAAACACATGTTCTTGAGGACAAGTTCTGACGAACGCCACCAAAATGAGGCAGAAATGTGTCAGTAACGGCTCCAGTACAGGACAGTCTCTCAGCTTTAGCCCACCAAGCTTCCTTCAGCATGTTTGCAAAGCTTGAAGCCCAGAGCCTCAGTTAAGCCATCAGGGCTTACAGTAATCGTTACTATTACAGTAATGTTAATGACAAAGGATGTTGCCTATTACAGATTCCTTGCATTCATTGGGCATCAAGTAATTTTTGGTGAATCTAATTCTATTCATAATAACGCTGCTGCTAATACTCATTACTGAGAACACAGATGTTAATGATCTGACTGTGTGTAAAGAACACAAATCCTTACTATGTTAGAATACTGTTGAAAGTATAAGATTTCAAGTTAATGATGTTCTCAGTTGAGAGTATTGTTGAGAATAGTGAAGTATTGGTGTAGTGTAGTGAAGTGTTAGTGTATATGTGTCAGGATCTCATATTTCAAGATGTGGGAGAATTGAATCATGAATTACATCACCGAAATGAGTTTCAGGGATATTATGGATTCATCCCACCCACCGCCGCGTCTGCCGCAGATTCTTTGTGTGAATGCGATAACTTGAACAGTTTTTATAAGAATCTTTACAAATTTGGTATGGACATTGATGACCCCTAAAGGAAGAACTGCATTGATTTTGATGTGTTTATGATTATTATAACTATTATTAATTAACTGATTAAATTAATGTCCGTGCTATTTGGACCCATATCTCACCAATGGTGCATTATATTGTATTGAAATTTGTCAAGATAATTGTTCAGGCAATTATGGAGATTTGTATGAAATGTGCACTTTCTGTGATTATTATTAATAAATTAATTAATAAATTTTTGTACTGGTACTTTATTAAAAAATGATTATTGTTTTTCTCTTTGGGCTCTTCCCGTTAGATGATACATGCTAGAGCCATAAAACTTTGCACCATGGTCTAGTATGGCTTCAATTAGACCCACAAGAAATATGACCCCCATCAGCCTGATGGTGGCGCTATAATTAAAGGTCAAAAATATCCGATTTACATGAAACTTTGTCCACGTGTCCACCTAACCGTACTCTACAAATTTGCCATAAGGACCCCCAAGGTTCACCTGGATTTTTTTTTTTACATATTTTGAATTATTTGAAAAACACATCTCCTCCTATCGTTTGACCGATTACCACTAAAATCGGTCAGTAGCATCTATGGTCCTACGCTTTTTAAATTTTGTTGATATCTACTGTAGTTTTGAAGATATTCACTCTTAAATTTGTGGAGGCGTGGCCTATAAGCTAAATTGTTATAAGTTTGTGATAGATGGTCCAATCATCATGAAACTTGGACAAGAGGTTCACATATAATGAATGAACATGTGTGCAAAGCCATTCAAATATTGACCAATAGGGGGCGCTACAAAGGCCAGAAAACTGTATCTCCTAATCTAATCATCATACTATAAAGCAAGGAATCTCTGTCTGTATGTGTGTCCTTCGCATATCTCGAGAACCGTTCGTCCGGTCTACTTCACACTTGGCGGGTGTATTGCTGGGGACCCAAGGACGTGCAGTGTCAGATTGGACAGGCCGATTTTGGTGGCTATAATTAATAAACTTTGAATAAACAAGCGAACAGCGCTGTGTGCAGCAGCGGGGCGGGGCAAACAGCACTCTGTGCAGCAGCGGGGCTCAAAGCAAGCGACTGGAAGCGCAGTGTCGAGTGTGAAGTCGCTTGGATGAGCAGTTCTCGAGAAAGCTGCAAGCAGCAATACGGGCCAAGCAATCGGCCCGTTCCGAACAGGCATGTTTTGAACGGGCCCTGCACTAGTTTGTTAAATAACACGAAATTCGCTACACATGCTCTAGGACCATGTCCTAGTCAAAATATGAAGTTTGGTTGTCATTAGTGAAAGTGGGTGTGGCCTATGACATTTTGGCTTATAACTCAAACAGAATTTCACCCAAATTTTCAAGCCTGTGCACCAGCTAAAAATACCACACTACAAAGCTGAATAGTAGTAGCAGTAGAGATAGTTCTTTTAATTTGACATTTGATTTCAACCAGATTTTGCCGAACAGCAGCATTTTGAGTGTACAGCTAGAATACGAAGTTGGCTTTTGACACCTTTTAACTTGCTATTAGATTGTTCAGTATCAGAACTTGATAGCTTGGCAGCCTAATATGACAAAACTGACAGTAATCTTAATGCAAACTTCCACGTTTCAGCTCTGGCTGCTGTACTGGCATGAACCCAGCCATCGCCGCTAGTGGCTAGCCTATACTTAATTAGTTCAATTTATTATTGAGTGTTAAAAACATAGTTAAGGTATAGCCTTTATTATTGGGGAGACCAGTGCCTGAAATGGGCCGGTACTCACTGGTACTGAGTACCGGCACTTCTGATTTTTGTCCACATGAGTACCCTTACTTCTTATTCCGTACCGCCACCTCCTGGTACGCCTTAGTTGAATGAAGAGAGTATCTCCGTATGAAAAAAGTGCGCCATAGAGAGCCTAAGTCCCTCCCCTTCCGGTGGACCACCATGGGACCTTATTTCGGAAAAAATATGTACGGTAGTCAACGGCGAGAGACAAATAATTGTTTGATCCCGTTTGAATTGTGCCATGAATTACACATATTATGTTTTGTCAATTTAAATGATAATTTTGCAAGTCAAGAAAGTCGCAGTTTGTGGTAAAACTGTTGAACTATAAGACTGTAAAAATACGTAATTAGAAAGACTACACACCCAAAAGTCGCGCAAGTGACATAACTTCCTCTCTCCACAAGCTACCCAGAGCCGCTGAAGCTAAGTCCCTCTCAGATAGCAGGAGTATTATACACAACCTGGAAGGTAGACAGTAAGAATGGATTTAAACTGGTTTAGGATAGTTTTAGTACAGTGGGCGCTAACGTTAACGCGATGCCTGTGTGTGTTTCCTATGTTTCGTTCCATGTTGGTGTTGGTGACGTATATTGTGCGAGACGAGAGATGTAGTTCACTGAGCGGTTTCACACAAAACTAAACGTTACTGTACTGTTTTACAACAAACTGCGACTTTCTTGACTTGCAAAATTATCTTTTAAATTGACAAAACATCATATGTGTAAGTCATGGCACAATTCAAACGGGATCAAACAATTATTTGTCTCTTGCCGTTGACTACCGTACATATTTTTTCCGAAATAAGGTCCCATGGGGGACAGCGTAAGGGGAGGGACTTAGGCTCTCTATAGACTTGACAGGGCTTCATTTAAGCAGACAGCATCCTACAGACTGAAGGCAGCACTCCGCTCACACATGGTGAGTCAAACTGCAGCCGAAAACAAAGCTGCATAGATCAAGTGAAGAGGTGTCACTCTGGCCTAAATTAAATAGCCGCTTGTAATTGTGTGTTCTGCAATATTAAAACCATTCTACTGACGTTTTACCCCGCAAAGGCAGATTGTAAAGAATATAATGGCTTACATTCTGATGCAGGACTTTGTGGGCAAAACGACAATGGAATGATATTGTGTAGAAAAAATAAATACATTTATATTGTGAGCAGAGTGATGCCTCTTCACTTGATCTGATGGAGCAGAGCAATCAGTGGAGCACAGGGCCGTTAAAGTGTCAATCATGAAGAAATTCATGGTAATCAAACGCCAATATGTCCAATCAACACTACTGGTCAGGTGCCAATAGAGAGAGAAAAGAAAATAGAGGATGTGCAAGCACAAATGAAAGGTATGTTATTGCGCCAAGGAGGAATAAATGTACGTAAAAAGTTACATAATGCTAGTTTTCTTATATCATGACTGTCAACAACAAAAGGTCAATATTGCTTTGTTGCCACTACCTCCAAAAAGCACAGACAGCTCTGTCCGTCAGTTATATAAAGACAATATTGGCCTCTATCTATTTGCATCAGTCTTCTGTATGCTTGTAAGTATGTAATCTTTCTCTGATATAATCTTTCTCTGATATTATTACAGCCATAACCCAGCACATTTTTCTGTTTTTTTTTTTAAAATGGCAAGGTAGGTTAGGACTAGTTGTTTTGCAGCTAAACTGACTGCAGTCTTGTTTCATTTTCAGTTGGTTTTATTGTAGCATATATGCAATATTATATTTGTATGTAATGAAATACATACAAAAATACATTTGAAGTGGGATATATTACCAAGATATGCGTATAAATATAAATATGTCCAAGACACATGCGATGCTTATGTCATGCAACTGCTGAATTAGGGTACTGGCACCTTTTTTGGTCCAATTCAGGTACTGGGGTAGACAATCCCTAGAGCATTATATGCATTCATTTTGAAGTGTTTAGGAGTAAAATAATTAACTTTAGATTAGCCCAGAAGGAAAAAAAGTATAATTTGGCAAAATAAACCCTGGAGTCTCATTGTTTGATTATTGAATGGCTTTTATTACATTTGACTTAATGGGGCCTTCGAGGATCGGGGAATTTCGGGGATATACCCTTGCTGTCGGCCCCCAACAGCATCCTAGTTGAGCTCTAAAGGTTTTTCTGAACGGTGTCTGGCTCTGGTTGCTTCCTACATTTGGTCAAGTGCCAGTTATGAGCTTCATGACTAACAATCATGACTTCCCATCTTGTGACTTAAAATTATGAGTTGAAACAACAACTTATAAAGCATTCACTAAACTGATCATTATATATAGTTTATTAGGAAACACTGTTTCCTACAGCTTATCAGCAGCCTTATGCATTGCACTTGGTTTAACTCTCCAGAAAGATAGATAGAATCTGATAGAATACTGTTGAAAGTATAAGATTTCAAGTCAGTGTTTTTCTCAGTTGAGAATATTGTTTAGAATACTGAAGTATTAAAAGTATTAGTGTGTATGTCAGGATCTCATATTTCAGGACGTGGGAGAATTCAGTCATTGGTCTCTAAAGGTTTTTCTTAATGGTGTCATGCTCCACCTATACTGGCTCTGGTTGCTTCCTACATTTGACTGACTCAAAGGCATCATTTTCACGAACTTTTTCCTTGTTTTGTACCTTGTACCTATAGATATGTTTGTCAATTTCAACTTACAAGTGCCAGTTATGAGCTTTATGACTTATAATCATGAGTTCATGTCTTGAGACTTAAAATTACGAGTTGAAACAACACTTTATAAAGCATTCACTAAACTGATCATAGTTTATTAAGAAACACTGTAGCTTATCAGCAGACTTCCCAGTATGCATTGCATTTGGTTTAACTCTCCAGAAACTCTAATTCTTCTGGTTTGAATGAAGTTAGAGGATGGCGACTTGGTATGTGAATCATAGGTCAATTTCTGATTGGAAAAAAAAAAGCAACATGATAAAATTTTATATCTACAAAATATTCCAGTGGGAAACGATACAGACTGAGAAGGTAGAATGATGCATGGTGTCAGGACTTTCAAGCTTTGAGACATTTAAAGCCGGACTTGCTTTCAACATGCTTAATCCACGGTGTAGTTCATGTTTTATGGGTTCTCACTTACTTGTTGAGATGGCTTGATTGATGAGTGTGGAAGTGCATGCGACTGTACAGGTGTATACGTTATCAAAATAAGGCTCGATGCATGCATCTAAAAAGGCTGACGTGGATTCCAAAAACGTTCAACAAAAAGCAACTTTAGTTCAAAACCAAACGAAACTAAAGCGAAAAAACGTGTGTGAGCGTGCGGTTGAAAAACAATATCTGCCTGGCGTCTCCACCAGTTAGACACACCTCTGTCAATTATTAGATGGTGGACGCACGGTGACTGCGTCATCTCGCGCTTCTAACTAGGCGACTGCCTGTGTAGTTCTCTTTTACAAACCAAAACAAAAAGGCTCCTACACATGGTGTTCAGATTCAGGAATATGTCTACTCAGAACGATGGAGAATTCGCCAGTTTCTCAACTCTGCACTATTTTCCAAAACTGTACGTGAGAGGAACTTTTTCTGATCTTGATGGAATTCATTGTGAGGATAAAAGTCAGAACTGTGGGTATGTAGAGAGTTCCTCTCTACATGGAGCCTGGTATCAGTGATGAGACGAGAGCTTCCTGTTATTTGCTGTAACTACAACACTTCCTCTTTGTCGATCTCCAGCAGCCTGAATACCTGACAAGACCAAACTCTGTGATGGACCATGGAGCTACAGGAGATGAAGATTTTCATCTTTTTCATAGGTAACTTTTTAACTGCATAACTGATGTAACTTTCTGTTTATTCTTCACTTGATTGTGGCTTATAGAGGTGCTGTTCTGATCAGAAATTGGCCCATTTTAAATTTGTCTATATTTTAGAGGCTGTTTTTAAATGAATGTGTGTCACATTATTGTGCTGTTAAATAATAGTATGTGCCTTATTTTTTTGCTGACTTCTTGTCTTACAAAGGTTTCACTCCCTTAAAAAGGATGTTACCCAGAATGTTTTGTTCCTAACTAAAAATGACACAACGTGTACTGTATTGATAGTATCACGTTTACTCTGAGATGTCATTTTTAAACCCATCTGTACATATAGTTAGGATTAAGGGAAAAAGAAAAGTAAAATATAAGCATGCAAAAGAATATAAAGTAGGCAATAAACAACTAGAAATAATATGAACAGTAAAAATAATAACACATTCAAACCAAAAAATGATAAAACAGACTATAAACAATTGAGGGGTACTGTAAATGTATACTCAACAATTTCAAAACTGATGTAGAGGGAGAATGTGCAGAAATATGTCCAGGAGAAAAGTAGAGCAGCAAATAGACATCAATTTTTGCAGCAAAAATAAGTATATATGAATATAGGCATGTCTAAACATATTTGTCATTTATATGTGATTAAATATAGCTATGTATAAACACAATGATGTGCTGATAAATAAATCTCAATTGTGGGATTGAGACTTGAGTTAAAAACAAACAATATATGATGGGGTAAAGCCATATATTGCTTTAAATGTAATCAGTTAGATCCTAAGATAAATCCTAAATTTGACTGAGGCCGATGTAAGATAGATAAAATAGGAGTTGTATGACCTACTCTTAGTTCTACTTAGCTAAGATTGTCAGTATGAGAAGAAATTAAGCTATGAATCATTTTGTAAATTCTGATTAATTATCATTAAGGTATAGAGGTCTAGGACTGGACCATGATGTGGAGGTATGGGGGAGCAGGACTGGATCATGGTCTGAACATCAGTAGCAGCTGGGGGAGACGGGCCTGTGGATTCTTGCAGAAGTCAATCCTCAGTCCTCCATTTTCAGCGTTGTTGGTACATTATGTCTCTGTGACCTTAATGAAACTAAATCAACTAAAATAAGTGAAATCAATACTTTTATAATACTTACTGTCTAACAATATTAAGAAGAACAAACTTGACATTGAGTTAAATCTTGATCTAAATTAGGGTTCGGCCAATATATATTTTTGAAGGCAATACAATAACAATATTTTTGGATTAAAGCTGCTGATAGCTAATATTTTGTGCTGATAATCAATACCCAATAGCTTCCATTAGTGAACAGTCACTACTAGTTCCTATTGAAATGAGTGAGAGGAGTTAGCCACACCCCCAAATCTGTGATTCACCACCAATTTACTGTACAACTCAACTGAAAATATACTGAAAAGCAAGAAAACAAGACAGTAAAAATACCACAGGGCATTTTCTGCAGATATGGGTATATTTTCTTCTTTCTATGAGAGCCTATTGTTTCATTTCATTTCATTGTCAATGGATCAGCTCCAGGTTGTACATCTCAGTAACATCACAGTCGTCTTTCTTGGTTATGTGGCTTCTGACTTTGGCTGAACTGCTCTAATGCAGAGGAATATCATGAAAATAATCATATTGAGGAGTATCTGTCTTAAATGGTGTCATGCTGATCTCTTCTGGATTTCACATGTTCTCATCAATGGTTTTGACCTTGTATTGACTGTTGTATCACTCATTATTTTACAGTAATGAGCTCATCTGCTACACAGGAAGTGAAGAAGAACCTGGCACGTACTGAAGGAGGATTCATCACTCTACCTGACCCTATTGTGGAGTTTGGATTACTTTTATATCAAGGAAAGATCATTGCTTTGGTGACTGACAGCGGAAGCCAGATATTGGAGGAAAGTTTCAGAGACAGACTTCTCTGGGACAACAACACTGGACTGTTTACCATCACAGGACTGCAGACAAAAGACTCAGGGATTTATACAATTGATTCCAAGAGAGGAGGTGTTTTCACATTATATCAACTCACAGTGTATGGTAAGTCACATTTCTTCTCTCAGTATTTTTCTGTGGTAACTGCACCATAATTTTCATCAGCCAGGTTTAGCTTTTTTAAGTTAAACATAGATATTTCACTTCATACTGTATACTTTAAACTTTGTCATGGTTTGGTAAAAAGCATTTTGCACTGATCAAGTCTGTTTTATTGAGCGGTAGCTAATCAACTCAAAAAGTAAAACTAATATTGTGGAAATTGAACTTTAATGAGACTATGCATCAAATTGTATCTCCCATAATCCTTTTCATGCGCAAATGTGTCAATGATGTCACACAACGAGAGAACTCACTTCTGACTGGGTTCTTCATCTATTACTTTACATGGACTGCTGCCATACTCTAGTATTTCCTGATAAATCACGTTTCTATGTATCTATGTTTCTGCACCAAATTCCTCCCAGAACCTGCACCAACGCCTGGTGTGAACAGATCAAGAGTGAACGCTGACAGCTGCACCTTGGTGTGTTTTGTGGAGAAGGCTCATGAGACGACGCTGTACTGGATCAAAGGAGAGGAGATACTGAACCAGACCAGCACTGGTCCCTCTCTGCCTCTCACTGTAGACAAGCAAGACTTCAACTCCTCTTATAGATGTGTGGCTGCCAACCCTGCTGATGAAAAGACATTTCCAGTCAACGTCAAGACATTCTGCAGTGAGGAAAGCAATACAGACGAGACAAGTAAGGCAAATCACATCACTGTTTTTAACTAAACTCTTATGTTTCCAAAGGCTTATGACACATAATGTTTTGTATTTTGCTGATGTTTGTTGTAAATCTTTTTGACAGGTGAGAATAACAGTGAATCCTGGCTATTCCTATTTCCCATGGTTGTATTTCTAAGTGTCATTTTCATCACTGGAATATATTTTGAGAGAAAGAGCGCCAGACAGTTGCAAGGCAGGTATTTATTATCACATGAATATAACACAGAGCTTTACTTCACACATAGCTTTCATACATATCCTGTTTACACAAAAAAAGTTTTAATGAATCGTTGATAACAACCTGAAATAAAAACCTTATGGTACAAAATGTGTCTGCATAAGGAAGCTTTGTTTTCTGATCAGAGGTTTAGTTGTTTCCAGCTACTTCTGACAGCATACTGTATACTGGCCTGGGATCTGCTACACTGTTAACATGTACTGATATCAATATTAATTGACTGAACTGAGCATACAGCTGTAAGACAGAAGTGGACTTCTTATCCACAGACACTGAAGGCTAGAGAGCTGAGGACATTTTGTCGTAAAGTAAGTGAGAAACTTTGAATACATTTTTTTGTATATACATTATACTTTTTTGTTTATTTTTTATAATTTTCATACTTTTAAAACAGTACTTCTATTCTTGTGTCCCTTTATGAGTTTATCCTCTTTCTGTCACTGTCTTTCTTTTTCATGGCCCTGAACTGTTCTTAACCATGTTTGTAAAGCACTTTTGTTTACATTGTTGTATGAAATGTTACAAAATAAAATTTGATTTGATTTTGATTGGAGTGAGACCCTATTGTTGTCACTTTTCGGAAAGTCATAGTCAAAGTCATAGTCTTTTGACAAAAATGAATAATAATGAAGATGTCGATTTCAGCATAAAAAAAATAGCACCATTTTTTGTGTGCATTACATTTCCAACATTTTCCTAGTTCGCTGTTTTTCAAACATTTCATTATTTTTTGTGCTTATAATGTCATTAAATGTAATCAGTTAAATACAGGATATAAAAATATCATGTGACTGTAGATTTAAATGGGGGGGGGGGGGGGGGGGGGATGTAAGGCTGGTGTAAGTCAGTTGGTTCAGCAGGTCCCCCTTGTGTCCTCTTTCATGGATTACACCTTTATTCAGTCAGAGCCATGATAGGCTGCATTTACACAACAGCAGAAAAAATAAAAAGATTTTTGCTCTTTTGTGACACAGATCCATCTTTCTTTGATGTCCTTCCTCAACTATGTGAGAATAAATAAATAAATAAATAAATAGTGCCAGTCTGTGGCATTTATAATTGAATCTTTCACCAGAGGGGTCAGAGTGCACAGGCAGCCAAGTGGAGCTCTACTAGAGCAGGTAGAGCTTTAGTGTCTTGCTCAAAGACACTTCAGCAGGCAACAGTCAAACCTGTCACACTCCAGATACAGGACAGTCTCTCAGCTTTAGGACACCAAGCTGCCTTCAGCATGTTTGCCCAAACAAAGTTGAAGTCCAGAGCCCCAGTTAAGCTATCAGGACTCTATTAATGTTAATGAGAAAGGATGTTGCCAATTTCAGAGACACTAATACAGACTGCTTGCATTCATTGGGCATTGAGTCATTTTTGGTGAATCTAATTCTATTCATAATAACGCTGCTGCTAACACTCATTACTGAGAACACAGATGTTAATGATCTGACAGAAGGGAAACAACAAAAATCCTTACTGTGATAGAATACTGTTGAAAGTATAAGATTTCAAGTCAATGATGTTCTCAGTTGAGAATATTGTTGAGAATACTGAAGTTTTAAAAGTATATGTCAGGATCTCATATTTCAGGATGTGGGAGGATTCAGTCATTGATCTCTAAAGGTTTTTCTGAATGGTGTCATGCTCCACCTATACTGGCTCTGGTTGCTTCCTACATTTGGCCGACTCAAAGGCATCATTTTCATGAACTTTTTGCTGGTTTTGTACCTTGTACCTATAGATATGTTTGTCAATTTCAACTTACAAGTGTCAGTTATGAGCTTCATGACTTATAATCATGAGTTCACGTCTTGTGACTTAAAATTACGAGTTGAAACAACACCTTATAAAGCTTCACAAAACTGATCATTATAGTTTATTAAGAAACACTGTTAGCTTATCAGCAGACTTCCCAGTATGCATTGCATTTAACTCTCCAGAAACTCTTCTTCTTCTGGTTTGAATGAAGTTACATGATGGAAACTTGTTATGTATGTATCATAGGTGAATTTCTGATTAAGAAAAGCAGACATTCTCTATTACACATTGCAAGTACTATCCACTTCAAGCATGTTATCAACATGACTAGACATTTGTTGATTGAACTTACTGTTTTTAGTTCACTCAGTTTTTCTACATTATAACTAATGATCTTTGACCTAACTATTCAGTACTATTACAGTCAACTCACAATTTTGATGCAGCAAGGAAACTTATGTTTTTAAGTTGAAGTGCCTTAATATGTTTTTGCAGTGCATGTTGCGGTCGGACAGAAGGCTGGAATAGCTAGACAGCGATGCTTTAGCTTCTCTTTCATCTAACGTATGCTAAAGTGGGACAGGAAGAGGGTTTCAACCTTTCCTATAGCACAGCATGACAAACAGCCAAACAGAGAAATTGCACAAGAGATTAACATTTGTCTGTTGGTCCAATTCAGTTGACACTTTGCTCACATCATCTTTGCAGAATGGTCCAACAAGATCTGTCAGCATGTACCATGCAGAATGTAACGGCATTTGGCCAATAGGCAGTGCTATTTGCTTGAACCCTGTCTATTGCCCGTCTATTATTATTATTATTATTATTATTATTATTATTATTAATATTATTACTAATATTATGATTACTAATAATGGATTCTCCAGTCTCCTCCCCTAGCTGGTTCGCTGCAACACCAAGATATCAAAATATTCCAGTGGGGAACGATACAGATTGAGAAGACAGAATGATGCATTATGTTCAGATTCAGAAACATCTCTACTCAAAACAATGGAGAATTCTCAATTTTCTCAACTCTGCACTATTTCCCAAAATTGTACATGAGAGGAACTTTTCTGATCTTGATGGAATTCATTGTGAGGATAGAAGTCAGAACTGTGGGTATGTAGAGAGTTCCTCTCTACATGGAGCCTGGTATCAGTGGTGAGACGAGAGCTTCCTGTTATTTGCTGTAACTACAACACTTCCTCTTTGTCGATCTCCAGCAGCCTGAATACCTGACAAGACCAAACTCTGTGATGGACCATGGAGCTACAGGAGATGAAGATTTTCATCTTTTTCATAGGTAACTTTTTAACTGCAGAACTGATGTAACTGCTGTTTATTCTTCACTTGATTGTGGCTTATAGAGGTGCTGTTCTGGCATGATCAGAAATTGTCTGTTTTAAATTCTTCTATATTTTAGAGGCTGTTTTTAAATGAATGTGTTGTATTATTGTGCTGTTTAATTATACCACATCCCTTATTAATTCGCTGACTTCTTGTCTTACAAAGGTTTTATTTGCTCTCTTTAAAATGATTTAACCCAGAATGTTTTGTAAACTAAACTCATACAGATGTGTTGAAAAATGACACAATGTACACTGCACTGATATCACATATAATATCAGATGTCATTTTTAAACCCATGCATCTGTATATATAGTTAGGGTTATTTTAGCTTATTATTACATTTAACTGACTGACCAAAAGTTTGAAAGATTACAAAAGACAAAAAAGGCAGTAAATGCACAAAAACAACTTGGTAGTAATGGTAAGAAAATTAAAAAAGAATAGAATTTGATAGAATTGACTGAAAATAAAAGCCACAAAATTTCACACTATACTCTGATATTTTAATAGAACTTAAAAAATAAATGTTTCATATATTGAGCATTGATACAAATTTTCATATGTTTCAAAGAGAGCCCTTTTTCTCTAAAGGATTAATAAGGAAACTCTTTCATCTACATATAATATGAATTTCAAGGAACTGCTGTGGCAGATAGATAAAGACTGGGACTGTCATATTAAATATGAGTGGAACAACAGAGCACTATTGCTGTTCTCATACTCACCTTTTCTTTACCAAACTCTTTCTCAGTGGTGCTGTACGCTGTCTGACATTACAGATCTACTATAAATTAGGGTTCAGCCAATATGTATTTTTGAAGTCTGATACCGATGCCAATATTTTTGGATTAAAGCTGCAGATAGCTGATAGTTTATGCTGATAATCAATACCCAATAGCTGCCATTAGTGAACAGTCAGTATTAGTTCCTATAGAAATGAGTGAGAAGAGGTAGCCACACCCCCAAATCTGTTATGTGCCACCATTTCTATTTTACTAGTCCATACCCGGGGATGCCACAAGTACGTGCAGACTTCTGGGGATGCGCGCGCCACAACTCCGCGCAGACTTGCCAAAAATGCGCATAAACAGCGTAAATTTCGGGAAATGTTAAAATCGGCTCCGTCAGTCCCTGCCTATGCCAATGCTCAATGCCCATGTGCAGTTTCAGATTGATTGGCCAACCCGTTGAGGAGCAAAATGGATGCGGACAGACGGACGGACGGACAGACAGACAGAGGTTTCCTCATTCTATAGTAGGATGGTATATTTTCTCAAGCTCAAACAAACTTTCTATGAGAGTCTGTTGGGGACAAACGATGCAGCAAACGATGCAGCTCGTCAGTAGTCTGAGCTGACCAAAAACGACTTTAACGATCTTTTTAACTTTTTAAATAGTTGTGGAAAGTCTGTTTTTATCTCCGGTCCTATTCCCACTCTGGCCCGTGGAGCAGGGCGTTTCACCAGAATCCTCAGCCTCCACACTTGGCTCCAATCCGCCTGCAGAGCTCACAATATAGGTTTTATTGACAATTTTAATTTGTTTTGGAATCGCTTCTCCCTTTTTAGGACTGACGGAGTCCACCCCAACAGGCTGGGCGGCCGAGTGCTGGCGGCTAACTTGCAGCACGCTGTACAGTCCTCCCCACGTGATTGACTATTTACATTCCCCTCTTCTTCTCCGGTCTCATCTCAGGCCACTGTTTCCAGCACTAGCCCCCCCTACTGGCCTCCCCTGGCATTACCATTAACATTTCCACCGGTTCGTCTCCCTATTCTGACTGTTGTTACAGACAGCTCCTCCCCCCGGTGAGTCGTCCCGCTGTGCACAGTGTGCGCTCTCAGAATCTTGGACCTCTTCCGAGGGAATCAGCAACAAGAAAAGAACATACTGCAAGGATGGACATTAGTATAAACATGGCACTTTTAAATGTGAGATCGTTAATGACAAGAGTTTCCTAATTAATGAATTTATTTCCGAGAGGAAGTTATATTTTATGTTTCTTGTCGAAACCTGGCTAAAAACTGACGGCATTGCAACTCTCATTGAAACCTGTCCCCCCAACTACACTTTTTTTCAATCAGTGAGACAGGAGAAGAGAGGTGGGGGAATAGCTGCTATTTCCTCTGATCAATTTAGCTGCTCTAAAATTGATCTGGGTAAATTATCTTCCTTTGAATATCTTGCCATTTTGCTAAAAGCTGAATCAGATGTGCTTATTTTAACATTATACAGACCACAGAAGCAATCAGCAGTATTTCTCTCCGAATTCTCCAAACTTATGTCTACCATTATTACTAGCTATGATCGAATAATTCTCAATGGAGACATGAATATTCACATTAATAATAGTTCTGACTTGAAGGCTATGGAGTTTATGAATCTCCTTGACAACCTAGGATTGTCACAACATGTAACGGAAGCTACCCATCAACGGGGTAATATACTTGATCTAAAAGCATCGCAAGGAATAACCATTGACAATGTTTCAGTGTCCGACATTGCTGTTTCCGAGCATTACTGTGTGTTCTTTGATGCTCTGTTAAGTACATGTAGTAAAACAAGAGAATTTACAATTAAAAAACGGTACTTAGATACCAGTAGAACGAAAGTTTTCTGAACTTGCAAACTCCTTTGACCCATGTGTTGTACGCTGCTCGATAAATGAAATGGTTGACGCCTTTAATAGTAACTTAAGCAATGCATTGAACAGTGTTGCTCCAGTTAAGATCAAAAAGAGGTCACACGATAAAATATCACCATGGATAAATAGCACTATCCGTGGACTCAAGAGATTATGTAGAAAAGCGGAACGGATATGGAGAAAAACTAAATTAGAGATTCACCGTAGCATTTTTAAGGAGCACATTAGTACTTATAACAAGGCTATTCGTTCGGAAAGAATAGCTCAATTTTCAAAGATCATTGCAGACAATGGCAATAATTCCAGAGTACTGTTCTCTACTATCGATCGGTTATTAAATCCCGCACCAACCTCTGACATTCTTAGCCTGGCCTCTGTCTCAAAATGTGAGGAATTTGCACAATTTTTTAACGACAAGATAAAAACCATTAGAGCTGGTACTATCAGAAATACTAGTACTCCATATGACCTGCCCTGTAACAGGCCGGCAACTATGAGGAATTTTAATAGTATCTCTGATGCAGAACTCGACAGAATTATAACACAGAGTAAACCGTCAACCTGCTGTCTCGACCTTGTCCCTACAAAATTAAAAAAAAAAGTTTTTAATAGTGTCTCCACATCGGTCCTAAATATAATAAACATATCTCTCGAGACTGGAATTTTCCCCAGCGCATTCAAAACTGCTGTTGTGAAACCGCTATTAAAGAAACCAAATTTAGATCATAATGTTCTAAGTAATTACAGGCCGGTATCCAATTTACCCTTCTTGAGCAAGCTACTTGAAAAAGTCGTTTTTAACCAACTAAGCAACTTTTTCAACGAGAATGATATTTTGGAGAAATTCCAATCGGGTTTTAGATCTAACCACAGCACAGAGACAGCATTAACCAAAATAGTAAACGATCTTAGACTTAGCGTTGCCGCAAACAAGGTCTCAGTTCTTATCCTTTTAGATTTGAGTGCAGCCTTCGACACAATCGACCATAGCATCCTGTTGGATTGTCTGGAAAAATGGGTTGGTCTCTCAGAAGGTGTCCTAAACTGGTTCCGAACATACCTTACAGGGAGGCAATTCTATATTAGTCTAGGAGACTACAAGTCAGAGAGATATGATATCTCTTTTGGGGTTGCACAAGGAAGCTGCCTTGGTCCCCTTCTGTTTTCATTGTATATGTTGCCCTTAGGTAATATCATCAGAGAACACAATGTCAGCTTTCATAGCTATGCTGACGATACGCAACTGTACATTTCTGTGGAGCTGAATGATATGAATGTCTTATGCTCCCTGACTGCCTGTTTATCTGCAATCAATCAATGGATGAACAACAATTTTCTGAAACTAAATGAGGATAAGACAGAGATTCTCTTGGTTGGCCCCAAGAACAAAAGAGAAATACTCTCAAAAAGGAAAGGAAATCTGGGCCATCAGACTAAATCGGAAGTAACAAGCCTCGGTGTAGTTTTGGACTCTGACCTGAGTTTTGAACACCACATAAATAGGGTGACAAAGACAGTGTTCTTTCACCTGAGAAATATAGCCAAGGTACGATCGTTTTTAACCCAGCAGGATGCTGAGAGGCTAATTCATGCTTTTATATCAAGAGCATATAACCCCTGTTCTGGCTGCACTGCATTGGCTCCCTGTGTCTTTCAGAGTTGATTTTAAAATTATTCTACTTGTTTTTAAGGCTCTTAATGGCTTAGCACCCCCATACATATTAGAGTCCTTGGTGTCCTATGTCCCCTCACGAGCCCTCAGGTCCTCTGAGGCAGGTCCTCTGAGGCAGGTTCCCCAAAAGAAAATTGGGGAAGCTGCCTTCATCCACTACGCGCCAAAATTGTGGAACTCCCTGCCTACATGTGTTAGAGAGGAGGACTCAGTAGACACTTTTAAACGACAGCTGAAAACATATCTTTTTAACCTGGCATACAATCACTAATACTTCTTTCTTACTCTTTTTTTTACTTTTTTATTATTTTATTGTTTTTATTTTTATTTTTTTTCTATTGTTTTATTGTTTTTAATGTTTTTACTCATTTTATTGTTTTTACTCATTGTATTGTTTTTACTCATTATTGTGATATGGTTGTGATATGGTTGTGCCGAACAATTCATTTTTGTGATATGGTTGTGCTGAACTGTCAAAGTATTTTGAGCTGCATAGTCTGTATGAAAAGTGTTATACAAATAAATGTATTATTATTATTATTATTATTATTATTATTCATTGTCAATGGACCAGCTCCAGGTTGTACATCTCAATAACATCACAGTCGTCTTTCTTGGTTATGTGGCTTCTGACTTTGGCTGAACTGCTCTAATGCAGAGGAATATCATGAAAATAATCATATTGAGGAGTATCTGTCTTAGATGGTGTCATGCTGATCTCTTCTGGATTTCACATCAATGGTTTTGATTTTGCACTGACTGTTGAATCACTCAATATTTTACAGTAATGGGCTCATCTGCTACTGAGGAAATAAAGAAGAACCTGACATGTACTGAGGGAGGATCTATCACTTTACCAGACCCTATTGTGGAGTTTGGATTTCTTTTATATGGAGGATTGAATATTGCTATGGTGAATAACAGGAAAAGCCATATATTGGACCACCGTTTCAGAGACAGACTTCTCTGGCACGACCACACTGGACTCTTTACAATCACAGGACTACAAACAGGTGACGCAGGGATTTATAATATTGATTCTATAAGAGAAGGAGTTTTTACATCATATCAACTCACAGTGTATGGTAAGTCGCATTTGCTTCTAGTTATTTCTCACGTGGGAACTGTAGTATGCTTTTCAACGGCCAAGTTTAAACTTTGTAAATGCAAGAAAGTCATTTCACTCCTTTATACTTAGGCACTAAACTCTGTCATGGTTTGGTAAAATTTATTTTGCACTGATCAACTGTTTTTTTTTATTGAGCAGTATTAAATTGAACTTTAATGAGACTATACAACTTTATGTTAGCTGCACGTTTCATATGCAAATGAGTGTTGATGATGTCACACGGCGAGATAACTCACTTCTGACTGGGTTCTCCATCTATTAGATCACATGGACTGCTGCCATATAGTGACATATCTTAATCTTTTTATTATCACAAGACAACAGATACTCAGCATTTTATAATAAATCACATTGTCATATAAGCAGTGCTTCTATGTATGTATGTTTTATGCTATAATGTATGTTTGCTAATGGTTCTCTCTAATTCTTTCTTTTGAATCTGCACCAAATTCCTCCCAGAACCTGCACCAATGCCTGGTGTGAACAGATCAAGAGTGAACGCTGACAGCTGCACCTTGGTGTGTTTTGTGGAGAAGGCTCATGAGACGACACTGTACTGGATCAAAGGAGAGGAGATACTGAACCAGACCAGCACTGGTCCCTCTCTGCCTCTCACTGTAGACAAGCAAGACTTCAACTCCTCTTATAGATGTGTGGCTGCCAACCCTGCTGATGAGAAGACACTTCCAGTCAACGTCAAGACATTCTGCAGTGAGGAAAACAATACAGATGAGACAAGTAAGGCAAATCACATCACTGTTTTTAACTAAATTCTTATGTTTCCAAAGGCTTATGACACATAATGTTTCAGTGTATTTTGCTGATGTTCATTGTAAATCTTTCTGACAGGTGAGAATAACAGACACTTCTGGTTATTCCTAATTCGCACAGCTGTGTTTCTAAGTGTCATTGCCATTACCATCACTGGAATATATTTTGAGAGAAAGAGAAAGAGGGACAGACAATCACAAGGCAAGTATTTATTATTTACTTAAGTAATTGCTCCTATTCGAGAAGGGTCTGGCTGCAGATCTCCAGCATCAGGCCCCTCTCTGGCTGCTCCAGCAGCAGGCCCCTGTCATGTGATCCAGGAGCCTGCTGCAAGAGATGGAAGTGATGTTGATTTTTGAAACTATTATGAACATGAAGGAAGTAGAAGGACTTTCAGCATCTAGCTTTATTTCAAATCGATAATATTTTAAATAAATAAATTAATGAATTTACTTTAAACATCCAAATATGGTTATTGCTGCGCTGCCGACCAAAACTTCCAGAACATGCTCCGTGGGGGAAATTATATAAGTCCTAACGGAAAAAACAGCCAGTTATTGTTTAAAGGGCATACTTAAATTATTTATATTATGTACTCATGTGTTTTGTATGCAGCCTGTTTCTTTCTGATCTGTCTGTATTTTATAGTCTAGCTCATATGGTCGGTGAAATCTGACCCAGAATGGGACACTTGTTACTCTCTTGTTAGTTTCAGTCATAGTTTCACTGTTTCATCACAATGGGAGCTGGTCTTTCAGATTAAAAGCCATCACATAATATTATGAAGCACTGTATATAGTAATTATTCAAGTGAAAGAAAAAATATACATTGAGTGAATTTACATGCACACAATAATGCAACTATTGCCAATACTGCGATTAAGGCAATAGATTAAACCGTTTACATGATTGCATAAACTGACAACTCCCCAGAATAATCCCGTTTACATGACTACAGCACTTCCATATACCCTATAGCCTACATATATGTTTTAATAAAAATAACTCCTTTCCTGTCCACTGTCCACTTTCAAATGTAATAAAAACAACTACTACTACTGATTGTGCTCTACCACATCATGTTGTTCATCACAGCCATATGCCTATCTATCTCATTGGCATGCTTCAGGCTCTACTATTGGGAAACCTGTTGGAAGGAACGAGGAGACGCATGCAGTTGTTGCGGTGTGTTTGGATGGAGCTGTGAGCCGCTGTGTCCAGCGCGTCTCCAGGATGTCACCGTCCGTCTCCTGACTTGCACTGTAGAAACTTGGAAACTGTGTGGAATAGCCTACCAGCTTGGTCTGTAGAAAAAACACAGACGTTTGCGTATCTATTTGGCAAAAGCAGGACGCTGATTGTGCAATAATGTGAAAATGCGCACCACATCAAATTAGAGGCTGCAGATGGAAGACACATAGGCTAACTGTCAAGCCGCTTTTGGACGGATATAGCGATATCAACTGAAATATCCTACAAGCTGTTGTGGATGACAGATATTGATAAGAATAACCCCCTAATCTAGCCCAGTACAGACTACAATTAACTTTTACCTTCACGTGGTGAGCTGGACACATGCGCAAATTGGTCACAGTTCAAGAAATGCTATGGTGTAATTTATTTATTTAACCTTTAAGCCTCATTGAGATTAAAAATCTCTTTTTCAGTAGTGTCCCTGCCAAGACAGGCAGCAGTACAATTAACATGTTACAGACAGACAGCATGTAACAGATTACAGACAACATATAGGCCTACATATCCTATCAATGCGATTAAGATCGGAGTACTCCACATATCTTACTGCGATTATGTTTACCTCGACTATGAGCATAATAACATTAATATAACCAGAGTATGGTGTTTACATGGGTTCTGTCTTAATCACATTATAATCGCATTATTGTGCATGTAAACGTATTGTTTGGATTGTGCGCATGTAAACGTAGCCACTGTTGTCTGTTTTTTCCGTTAAGATTATATAATATCCCCCACATAGCGTGTTCTGGAAGTTTTGGTCGGCAGTAAATTAATTAATTAATTTATTTTACATATTGTCGATTTCTACTTTCCTTCTACTTTCTTCACGTTCATATAGTTTCGAAAATCAGCGTCACTTCCACCTCTTGCAGCAGGCCCCTGGATCACGTGACAGGGGCCTGCTGCTGGAGGTCTGCAGCCAGACCCAATTGTGCTTATTTCACTGGTTGGTTAGAGATCTTCCCCTCTAATAATTTTATACTGCAACATTTGTCTCTTAGGTGTGTAATGGCATTGCTCTCCAAACTCTTAAAAGACCAAGTGACCTGGTGGCTGCTCATGCTAACTACCTAGTTCTTCTTCTACTTATTACAAATGGAAATGTAAAACACATCACTTCCTGTGTGCCAGAAGATTTTTTCCAGGAAAGAGCTACCAGACACCGAGTGTTTAGAACAGACAATGGAAAAGCTTTCATGAACTGGATGTAGGTTTCACTGTTGAGTTATAGCAATCAGAGATAAAGAGGACAAAACACATTTATTATTATCAAAATATTGTGGATTATTGCTTCTTTAGTTTAATACTACAGGTTGTAATTTCTTTCTCATGATTTGACAGTAACCAAGCATTTATCACAAAGATTATTGATATAATATATTATATAGTCAGGAACTTTACCTGTATCAATAAACCTTCAAACACTGAGGGAAAATGTTTCCAAACTCTAATATGATCAACTTTCAAAAACCTGGAACGTCTGCTGCCATGTTTTATCATATTTTCATCAGAATGAAATAAAATGATTTCAAATGTCATTATTGGTCAGAATATTTATTTGTCATAGTCTTTGTTGGCAAAATGGCAAAAGGCCTTCATCAATGAGCATTTTATTCTTTTATTTTATGACAACATTAACACTGATTCTGGGACAGATTCTGAGACAGATGCACCACAGATGGAAAATTATGACAAAGTGACTGTTTCTCCCTGTTGACTCTCTATGGGCTGTTTGAAACCCAGGAAGTTTGATGAGTGTAGTTTATAAAGCGTCTGTACTATATTACAGTCCCAAGTTCTGTATCATGGGCATGTTGTTTTGTTAATTTCAATCAATATTCCATTGAATGAATGTAATTTATGAATTGTTTTATATTCAATGTAAAGTATTGTTGGCCTAATTATAATGAGTCTATTGTGATGTTTGTACTGCCAAGTGTGATTCTGGTCAATTTTACTGCCCTCTAGTGGCTCTTACTGTACTGACACCTCCTACACAGATGGTAGTATTTACTGCTTGCGTTGTACAAAACATTGTTCTTGAGGACAAGTTCTGAGAAGGCCACCAAAATGAGGCAGAAATGTATCAGTATTGCTCCTATGAAAAGAAAGATGGTCAGAATACAAAAAAAAAAGAAATGAAAGGAACCAGCAGAATAAAGAACTGAGGAGTTGGAGTTTGTTTTCAGAGTTGAAGTGTTGCTCCTGCCCTAGGGTGGTTCTTTGTTTTCTGCTTGTACACTGAAGCTGTTTTGATGGCTGGTGTTTCCCCAACACCTTATTGATGGTGCAAGTCAGTTGGCACCACAGCAGCTCCCCTTTATCTGAGAGACTTATAAGGTAGTTTTGGTGTAACTATTTTCATAACTACTGCATACTTAAAAAATAATTACAGGGTACAATAATGTAATTAGGGGGGACAGCCCACACACCTTGTACTTACTCCATAATTACAGGGAACAAGTACCAATAACATTTGTTTTCTCCCCCCAATTAAGTTATTGTACCCTATAATTATTATGTATGTGGTAATTACGAAAAAAGTTACACCATAACTACCTTATAAATCTCTCATAATTACAAAATTGTTACCCCTTAATTCCTGGACTTCTTGTTTTGTTACCCTGTAACTGTAGTATTGTTATTTTATCAGTAATAATAATTACAAACTACTTACACTGTAATTAGCAGGCTGTAAAATAAAGCGTTATCCAACATTTTCTTTGTGTCTTTTTGACCTTTGTGGCACAGATTCATCTTTCTCTGATGTCCTTCCTCAACTATGTGAGAATAAATAAATAAATAGTGCCAGTCTGTGGCATTTATAATTGAATCTTTCACCAGAGGGGTCAGAGTGCACAGGCAGCCAAGTGGAGCTCTACTGGAGCAGGTAGAGCTTTAGTGTCTTGCTCAAAGACACTTCAGCAGGCAACAGTCAAACCTGTCACACTCCAGATACAGGACAGTCTCTCAGCTTTAGGACACCAAGCTGCCTTCAGCATGTTTGCTCAAACATGACTTATAATCATGAGTTAATGTCTTGTGACTTAAAATTACGAGTTGAAACAACACCTTATAAAGCATTCATTAAACTGATCATTATAGTTTATTAAGAAACACTGTTAGCTTATCAGCAGACTTCCCAGTATGCATTGCATTTAACTCTCCAGAAACTCTTCTTCTTCTGGTTTAAATGAAGTACAGGATGGAGACTTGTTATGTATGTATCTTAGGTGAATCATAGGTCAATTTCTGATTTAAAAATAAAACATGATAAAATTTAGCATCTACAGATTATGTAAATTCAATAAAGTGAAGCAGACATCCTCTATATTACACATGGCAACTTGGCAAGTTCTATCCACTTCAAACAGGTGTATTGCAACTGCATGGTTAATGCTAAACAGTGTAATAATCATGTGATACAAGAGCAACTCACACTAAAACCTCCTCCCTAGTGAAACACTAAGTAACACTGGAATGCAGTTCATCAGTTAATGCATTCAACACTTATCAGCATGACTAGACATGTGTTGACTGAACTTATTGTCTTAAGTTCACTCAGTTTTTCTACATTATAACAACTAAACTCAAAGATATCAGTGCTTGGATGTCTGTGCACCAACTTAAGCTCAATCTTGACAAGACGGAGCTACTCTTTCTCCCAGGGAAAGAGGAAAGATTGCCCTCTCATAGACCTCTCCATCTCCATTGACAACACTACTGTGTTGCCCTTTCAGACTGCCAAGAACCTCGGGGTGATCCTGAACAACCAGCTGTCCTGCTCTGCCTACATTGCAGCGACAACCCGCTCCTGTAGGTTCTCCCTCTACATAACATCCGCAAAATTCGCCCGTTTCTTATGAGAGAAGCGGCACAACTCCTGGTCCAGGCACTTGTCATCTCCCACCTGGACTACTGCAACGTTCTTCTGAATGAGTGCATCCAGAATGCTGCAGCCCATCTGGTGTTCAACCAACCAAAATTCTCTCATGTCACACCCCTCTTCTGGTCGCTTCACTGGCTTCCCATCTCTGCATGGCCGAATCAGTGCCGATCTTTCGGCGGAGACTAAAGGTTGGCTCAAAACATTCCTTTTCTCTGTGGCCTTCTGCTAAATCATCTGTATGTAGACGTAACAGGTGTTATCTTTATTTATTTATTTTATCTCTTTTATTTATGTTTTACCTATCTACCACAAACAGGATCCCAACAGGAGTCCAGAGGAACTCTGGTGAGTAGTTTCTCCACTTTGATGGGATCCTCAAACCTGTATTGAGAACTGAAGGATTTCTTAAAGTTTATAATTGTAATTGTTTAGATGATCTGTGTATTGTTCTAAAGGAACATTTACAAGTCCTCTAGGGGCTGTGGGGCCTGCCTATAGGGTGGGGTAAGACCACTGGAAAGACTCTAGGCTCCTTCGAAGAATCCTTCAAGATCTCATCTAAATTGATTTCCTTTTGAGAGGAAAAATTGAGGGAGTCACTCTCAGAGATCCTCAGGGGTAAGGCACACTTGATTTGAAGCTCCAGTGTTTCCGGGAGGTCTTTTAGTGATTATCTTTGAATGAGAGTGACTGCTCAATATCTTTCTTTCTTTCTTTCTTTCTTTTTTAATGTCATTTTAAATAGTTGTGGAGTGTGTATGTATATTTTTCTGTTTTATGTGAAACACACTGTATTTGCCTTGTGTATGTGTATGTGCTATATAAATAAAGTTTGCCTTGCCTTGCCTTGCCTAAAGACACATTCAGGTTACACCTGGACCCCTCTTGAACTAACCTATCTTCTTACCCTTCTTTGAAATAAATAAATAAATAAATGAAAAACGAATGCTACTTATTCCTATTTAAGACTTAGCTGATGAAGACTGTGAGGCACAGTTGGTTTCACAACTGTTGATAAAATGCACTTATTGTAAGTCGCTTTGGACAAAAGCATCTGCTAAATGACGTAATGTAATGTAATGTAATGTCTTTGACCTAACTGTTCAGTACTATTACAGTCAACTCACAATATTGATGCAGCAAGGAAACTTATGTTTTTAAGGTGAAGTGCCTTAATATTTTTTGCAGTGCATGTTGCGGCCTTTCATCTAACGTATGCTAAAGTGGGACAGGAAGAGGGTTTCAACCTTTCCTATAGCACAGCATGACAAACAGCCAAACAGAGAAATTGCACAAGAGATCAACATTTGTCTGTTGGTCCAATTCAGTTGAAACTTTGCCCACATCATCTTTGCAGAATGGTCCAACAAGATCTGTCAGCATGTACCATGCAGAATGTAACTGCATTTGGCCAATAGGCAACGCTATTTGCTTGGACCCAGTCTATTGCCCATCTATTATTATTATTATTAGGGGTCCCCAGCACATAGTGCTGGGAACCCTATTGTTTTTGTTAAGATTCTTCTTCTTCTTCTTCTTCTTCTTCTTCTTCTTCTTCTTCTTCTTCTTTTTCTTCTTCTTCTTCTTCTTCTTCTTCTTCTTCTTCTTCCCTAAAAGTATCTGGACTCCCATGATTAAAAGTTATCAAAAGATTTCTTGTACTCCATATCATTTGGCCGCTATACGCCAATCAATTGTAGGGTGTGGCACATATGTGACAAAATGAGCCATAACTCATGAACGCCTTGTGCTATCTTAACCAAATTTGGTGCACTTGTGCAGGTATCAACTCTGAGGAAATGTGCAACATTTGGTGTCTACATCACACATATCCCCTAGAGGTCATCAGGTGCTTGGACCCCGTCATTGCCGCCTGTGGCTATATTTATTATTATTATTATTATTATTATTATTATTAATAATAATAATAATAATGGATTCTCCAGTCTCCTCCTTCCCCTTCCAGTGGGGAATGATACAGATTGAGAAGGCAGAATGATGCATACTGTTCTGATTTAGAAACACCTCTACTTAAAATGATCAAGACTTTCCCAGTTTTTCAACTCTGCACTATTTCCCAAAATTGTACATGAGAGGAACTTTTCTGATCTTGATTGAATTCATTGTGAGGATAAAATGAGGACTTTTCTTCTTCATATATGGAGTCAGAACTGAGGGTAAAACACACTGGAGGAGTTCCTCTCTACATGGAGTCTGGTATCAGTGGTGAGACGAGAGCTTCCTGTTATTTGCTGTAACTACAACACTTCCTCTTTGTCGATCTCCAGCAGCCTGAATACCTGACAAGACCAAACTCTGTGATGGACCATGGAGCTACAGGAGATGAAGATTTTCATCTTTTTCATAGGTAACTTTTTAACTACATAACTGATGTAACTGCTGTTTATTCTTCACTTGATTATGGCTTGTAGAGGTGCTGTTTTGGCATGATCAGAAATTGGCCCATTTTAAATTCTTATATATTTTCTTATATATTTCAGAGGCTGAATGTGTTGTATTATAGTACTGTTTAATAATGGTATATGTCCCTTATTATTCGCTAACTTCTTGTTTTACAAAGGTTTCACTTGCTCTCTTAAAAATGATTTAACCCAGAATGTTTTGTAAACTAAACACATACAGATGTGTTGAAAAATGACACAATGTACACTGTACTGATATCACATATAATATCAGATGTCATTTTTAAACCCATAGTTAGGGTTATTTCAGCTTATTATTAAATTTGACTGATTAACAAAAGGTTTGAAAGATTAAAATAGAGAAACATGGCAGTAAATGCACAAAAACAACTTTGATAGAATTGACTGAAAATAAAAGCCACAAAACCATTTCACACTGAAATTGCAAGTTTTATACTCTGATATTTTAATAGAACTTAAAAAATAAATGTTTAATATATTGAGCATTAATACTAATTTTCATATGTTTCATATGCATCGAAGAGAGCCCTTGTTCTCTAAAGGATTAATAAGGAAAATGTTTTATCCAGATATAATGTGAATTTTCAAGGAACTGCTGTGGCAGGTAGATAAAGACTGGGACTGTCATATTTAAATATGATTGGAACAACAGAACACTACTGCTGTTCTCATACTCACCTTTTCCAGCTTTACCAAATTTGTTGTACGCTGCCAGACATCACACATTTACAAGTGGGACAAACTCTTCTGTCTAATTTATGACTATAGAGAACAGCAGAGAAGGTTCAGTAATACAGATCAAAGTGTCTTTGAACAACAAACTTACTGAAGCTCTGAAATTCAGTGGTATTAACCATTCAAAGCAGACTTAACATCTTTATAAAAGTCAACAGAGAAGTCTGACCAAGTGAAGACAAGAGGCTGAGGAGAGTTTTAAGATGAGATGAAACTTCATTGATCCCTGTGGGGAAATGAGGTCATCACAGCAGCAAAAGCTCTACAATTCAGCAGGAAAAAAATTATAAAAAAAAAAACATCCTGTCTAATGGTGATGAAGATTTATGACGGTATAGCCTGCTTTCTATAGTACTCATTTTTCATGGTAAAGTGGTTCTCAACGGGGTCCTTGAGGGTGTTCCAGGGGGTCCCCAGCAAATCGATGAATTGTTAAGGCCCTGACACACCAAACCGACGTCAAAGAACCAGCGGCGACGAAGGCCGACTGTTGCGTCGCCTCACGTCGCCTGCGTCTGGTCCAAAAAGTTGCACTTGAACACACCGCAAAGACTACAGCCGACGGCCAACTAGCACGTACGTTCTGCGCATGCGTGAGGGGAAATAACCATATGTCTGATAAGAAGTTGCAAATGGCACTGGCGTTGTCAGCCCTTGGTCTTTTGGTTGTGGAAGAAGAAAGGAAGAGGCGGAGGCGAAAAATAAATAATACCGCACTAAATGGGTGAAATCATGAATAACGTTACTCCAGCGACAGGCTCAAGGGGCTTTCCCGAACCTGTGTCGAGAGCTGGAGATAAATGAAACTTCCGACTTTCCTGTTCAGTTCCACATGTTGAAGGAATTTATCAGTCCAATCATCCAGAGGCAAAACACAAACTACCAATCAGAGTGATCTCTCTCACCGACGGCTCCGACGCCGATTCAACATGCTCAATCGGCCGAAAAGACGCCGACAGGGTCCGACTAGTGCCGACGGTGCGGGACACACCGCAAAAACTAGGGACACCGACGCTTACCGACGGCCCGACATTGGCCGACGGCCGACCGTCGGTTTGGTGTGTCAGGGCCTTTAAACTTCACCATTATTTAATTTACAAGAAGTTAACACAATTAGAGAATGTAGAAGAATGACTATTTTGATCATAGTTTCACAGTTATCTCTCTACCTACAATACAGATAGTCATGGAATTCTGGACAAAATCACATCTAATAAAAAATTTAAAATGTGCTCAGATTTCGGTCTGAGAGACAAAATCTCATCAAATGGGGGTCCGTGGCTCTAATGTGGACTATAGGGTCCTTGATATGAAAAAGGTTGAGAATCACTGTGGTAGAATATCATTCTGTTAATTGGGCCTCTATATGAATGTTCAACTTGGATTATGGCACAAGGGATATTGACATCATATCCTGTGTATTGAAAAATCTTACCATATTTGTCATTTATATGTGTATAAGTATAGCTGTGTATAAACACAATGCTGTTTTGTGTGCCTGCTGGCAAAAGATCTCAAAGATTTCTCAACCGGTAAAGACAAGACTGAAGAAACCTTTGAACCTCATTCTCATAATTCAGAGCAGATTCAAAAATGACTCTCAAATTTTGTTCAGCCAGTTCAACCCCCCTGGAACAGCTCCAGCTACCTCTAAAATTTACAGTCCCATCCAACAATATACATATACATATATATTTTCAACACTTACTGTCTAACAATGTAATATTAATTAGAACAAACTTGACATTAAGACTTATATCTTGATCTAAATTAGGTTTCGGACAATATGTGTTTTTTAAGTCTGATACCAATACAAATATTTTTGGATTAAAGCTGCAGATTGTGCAGATTTGTGCCGATAATCAATACCCAATAGCTTCCATTAGTGAACAGTCACTGCTAGTTCCTATAGAAATGATTGAGAAGATTTAGCCACGCCCCCAAATCTGTGATGCACCACCAATGAATAACTGCACAACTCAACTGAAAATATAGTGAAGAAGCAAGAAAACAAGACAGTTAACACACCACAGGGGATTTTCTGCAGATATGGGTATATTTTCTTCTTTCTATGAGAGTCTGTTGTTTCTACCATTCATTGTCAATGGATCAGCTCCAGGTTGTGCATTTCAATAACAAATTGAGGAGTATCTGTCTTAAATACTGCTGATCTCTTCTGGATTTCACATGTTCTCATCAGTGGTTTTGACCTTGTACTGACTGTTGAATCACTTATTATTTTACAGTAATGAGCTCAGCTGCTACTGAGGAAATAAAGAAGAACCTGACATGCACTGAGGGAGGATCCATCACTCTACCAGACCCTGTTGTGGAGTCTGGATTGCTTTTGTATGGAAAAATGATTATTGCTGTGGGGAATAACAAGGAAAGCAACATAATGGCGGAAAGTTTCAGAGACAGACTTCTCTGGCACAACAACACTCGACTCTTTACCATCACAGGACTGCAGACAAATGATTCAGGGACTTATACAATTGCTTCTGAGAGAGGTTTCTCTAAATATGCTTTGGCCGTGTACAGTAAGTCACATGTGCTTCTAAATATTTATTCTGTGGTAACTGTACCATGAGTTCAACAGCCAGGTTTAGCTTTAGTAATGACAGAGGAAGAAAAAAAAGACATTTCACTCTATACTTGGGCACTATGAAACGTTGTCATGGTTTGGTAAAAATCAATTTGGACAGATCAAGTCTGTTTTGTTTTGTTTTTTATTGAGCAGTACCTAATTAATAATAATTTTAAAAAAAAGTAATAAGGTGAAAAGTTAACTTTAATGAGACGGTACATCTTCACACAAATTTTATCTCCCATAATACTTTTTGTATGCAAATGAGTGTCAATACTGCCATACCATAAGATATTTCACTTCTGACTGGGTTCTTCATCTAATAGATTACATGGATTGCTGCCATACAGTGATGTATATTTTAATATTTTTATTTTTATTTCCTGTTGTATAAGCAGTGCTCTGTATATATGTAAGAGGCTATAAGAGGCTATGTTTGCTAACAGGTCAATTGCTAACATTAGCTTGTTAACCAAGTAGCTTAACGATACTGTATTCTCAATAGAAGGGAAGACAGCTGACCAACTAGGGAGCCAGAGAGCTGAGATCTCATTCAAATAAATGTATTAGCTGTACATGTCATCACCACAATGCACCATGGGACTTGTTCTAAACTAACTAACTCTGCTCTGTGTACTCCCCAGAACCTGCACCAAGGCCTGGTGTGAACAGATCAAGAGTGAGCACTGACAGCTGCACCTTGGTGTGTTTTGTGGAGAAGGCTCATGAGACGACGCTGTACTGGATCAAAGGAGAGGAGATACTGAACCAGACCAGCACTGGTCCCTCTCTGCCTCTCACTGTAGACAAGCAAGACTTCAACTCCTCTTATAGATGTGTGGCTGCCAACCCTGCTGATGAAAAGACATTTCCAGTCAACGTCAAGACATTCTGCAGTGAGGAAAACAATACAGATGAGACAAGTAAGGCAAATCACATCACTGTTTTTAACTAAACTATTATGTTTCCAAAGGCTTATGGCCCATAAATGTTTTGTAATTTGCTGATGTTCATTGTAAATCTTTCTGACAGGTGAGAATAACAGACACTTCTGGTTATTCCTAATTCGCACGGCTGTGTTTCTAAGTGTCATTGCCATTACCATCACTGGAATATATTTTGAGAGAAAGAGAAAGAGGGACAGACAATCACAAGGCAAGTACTTATTATTTACTTAAGTAATTGCTCTTATTTCACTGGTTGATTAGAGATTTTCACCTCTACTAATTTCATACTGCAACATTTGTCTCTTAGGTGTGTAATGGCATTGCTCTCCAAACTCTTAAAAGACCAAGTGACCTGGTGGCTGCTCATGCTAACTACCCAGTTCTTCTTCTACTTATTACAAATGGAAATGTAAAACACATCACTTCCTGTGTGCCAGAAGATTTTTTCCAGGAAAGAGCTACCAGACACCGAGTGTTTAGAACAGACAATGGAAAAGCTTTCATGAACTGGATGTAGGTTTCACTGTTGAGTTATAGCAATCAGAGATAAAGAGGACAAAACACATTTATTATTATCAAAATATTGTGGATTATTGCTTCTTTAGTTTAATTACTATTACTACAGGTTGTAATTTCTTTCTCATGATTTGACAGTAACCAAGCATTTATCACAAAGATTATTGATATAATATATAGTCAGGAACTTTACCTGTATCAATAAACCTTCAAACACTGAGAGAAATGTTTCCAAACTCTGATATGATCAACTTTCAAAAACCTGGAACATCTGCTGCCATGTTTCATCATATTTTCATCAATACTAGTATGAAATAAAATTAATTCAAATGTCATTATGGATCAGAATATTTATGTCATATAGTCCTTGTTGGCAAAAGGCCTTCATCAACGAGCATTTCATTCTTTTATTTTATAACAAAATTAACACTGACAACACTGATAATACTGTTATTGCATCAACAGACAGTTTCAATCATCAAACTGCATTTTCATATTTCATTAAATGTAATTGATTAATACTTTTATATTCACTGTAAAGTAAAATGAAGTATTGTGGGCCTAATTACAGTGAGTCTATTGTGATGCCCTCTAGTGGCTGTCACTGTACTGACACCTCCTAACAAAAGTTGGTATTTGTCACTGCTTGTGATGCATAAAACAGACTGACGTTCTGGAGGACAAGTTCTGAGGGACACCACCAAAATGAGGCAGAACGGCTCTTATGGAAAGAAAGAGGGTCAGAAGACAAAAAAAGAATTGAAAGGAACAAGCAGAATAAATAATTGAGGTGTTGGAGCTTGTTTTCAGAGTTGAAGTGTTGCTCCTGCCCTAGTTAAGGTGGTTCTTTGTTTTCAGCTTGTGCTGTTTTGATGGCTGGTGGTTCCCCAACACCTTATTGATGGTGTAAGTCAGTTGGCGGTTCAGCAGCTCCCCCTTGTGTCTTCTTTCATGGATTACACCTTTCATTCAGTGGTTAGGGTTCAAAGCCATGATAGGCTACATTTACACAAGAGCAGTACAAGCATATTTTTTTACCTCTGTGGCACAGATTTATCTTTATGTCCTTCCTCAAGTATGTGAGAAGGAACTGAGGGAAACGGCTCCGGTCTGTGGCATTTATAATTGAATCTTTCACCAGAGGGGTCAGAGTGCACAGGCAGCCAAGTGGAGCTCCACTGGAGCAGGTAGAGCTTTAGTGTCTTGCTCAAAGACACTTCAGCAGGCAACAGTCAAACCTGTCACACTCCAGATACAGGACAGTCTCTCAGCTTTAGGCCACTAAGCTGCCTTCAGCATGTTTGCCCAAACAAAGCTTGAAGCCCGGAGCCCCAGTTAAGCCATTGGGGCTCTATTAATGTTAATGAGAAAGGATGGGGACTGATGGACCAAGCAGCTATTAACCCTAGGGTGTGACTGTAGAACCTCTGACAGGTGCTTCAGTTTTGAGTTGTGACCTCTGGGAACAAACTGTCATCTCATTAGAACTGGAAAATGTTGCCAATTTCAAAGACACTAATATGGGAAAAGAACACAATCCTTAAGTAGAAATACAAGAAGTCAGTGATGTTCTCAGTTGATAATATTGAAGTACTGAAAGTATTACGGTATATCCTATGGTAGGATGTCATATTTCAGGATGTGGGACGATTCAGTCATTGATCTCTAAAGGTTTTTCTGAATGGTGTCATGCTCCACCTATACTGGCTCTGGTTGCTTCCTACATTTTGACGACTCAAAGGCATACTTTTCATGAACTTGTTGCTCGTCTTGTACCTTCTTCTTCAAAGGAACTTGTGCGTGCAAGAATCAGATAAATGCATAGCTATAAAAACTAAGACATCTGCCTTGTTATGTGCTGCCACCCACACCTCCTTTTACAGCTCTACCATCTAACACTGTTTAGTGGCTGAACAGAAATGTTGTTATGGGCGTTGAGTACCAGCAGTAGAAGTTGCTTAAGTCTACTATAGATGACAAAGCTCTTGAAAATCTGCTTCAATACT
Source organism: Centroberyx gerrardi (assembly GCF_048128805.1). Lineage (NCBI taxonomy): Eukaryota > Metazoa > Chordata > Actinopteri > Beryciformes > Berycidae > Centroberyx > Centroberyx gerrardi. The sequence continues at coordinate 31,025,366 of NC_135999.1, forward strand.
CCAAACTCAAACCAGTGTCTCTGATGGGAAAAACTCTGACACTGAGGATTTCTTACTGAACATCAGTGTGAGGAGTCTAGATTGTAGCTGTTCATAGTGGGATGACATGAGCCATTTCTGTACTTTAAGTTGACTATACAGCCCTCTTTGTTCCACACTTAAATTTGTACTAGTTCTCATAAGCTTGGCACTAACACTGTCAGGGTTAGGGGTTAAATTTCCATGTTACAAAACGTATGCATGCACGGTATTGTAAGACAGTATGTATTATGATATAATAACAATATAATAATAATTTGTTAGTCTTTCAAGTAGTCTAATCCTAACCCTAACCACTAACCCTAACCCAAAATACAAATACATTTACAGCTAAGCAAACTCCAACCTTCATGTGAAAAAGCTGTACAGTCGGTCCCAACTCATACAAAATGAGTTTTTACAAATTCAAACATTGCCTCTATAATACAAAGATGTTCCCAATTCACACTGAAGCTGTTTTATACATGTTTAAGTTGGACTTTTGCATGGTTTTATCCAAAACTTGGTTGATCCAGCACACACCAGAAGAGAGATACACTTTTTATTAATAAACTACAAAGCGAGCAACTGATACATTTTGCAGGTCTGCTCCACACTCAATCAGCATCAGGTGTGCACATAAAAAGGTAGGTAGGTGGGTTTAAAACAGACATGTGAGCAAAACAATTCATGTGACCACACCAAATATCTTCATATTCAAAATGGATAAACTCTTTGTGGCCTACAATCAAAATAATCCAGTTCTACATCCAAGGAGAACATCCAACACATAGTACACAAATAGTATTCTCTCTATATGAACATGGGTAATTGTATTACTCTTCTATTTGATATTTTTTAATACACTGATTACAGAAAAAACATGCAAATTAGAACTTGCCATCTGATATGAAAGGATGAACGATTACATGTTATATCAAAATATACATTTATATCTTAGAACAATAGAAAAAAATTACATAGAAAAATATGTTAAAAAAATCTCTGAAAATATTGCATGAAAGATAACAGACAATTATATGGACATATGATCAAAGGAATTCATGTGACCGCACGAGAAGAAGAGCATCTAACAAATAGTTTATTCTCTGTATACAAACATATTACTCTTCTATCTGATATTTTCAAATACATTGATTACAGAAAAAACATGTAAATTAGAACTTGCCATCTGATATGAAAAGATTAACCATTACGTATTATATTGAAATATTTGTTTATATCTTACAACAATAGAAAATTTGACATAGAAAAATATCATTAAAAAAATCTGAGAAAAATACTATAGAAAAAATGTCAGGAAGGATATCAGACAATTCTATTTTAAAAAATCATGTATGTACATATAGCACACTTAAACAGCTGTCACTATACCTTTACCTTTTGGAAACTTGATAAGGGGGGGATCATAATTCAGGAGATTCCGATATTTCTTTATAATTCTCTTCATCATTCCTGACATGATTGACGATGATTATATTCTGACTCAAAGGTGACCCTACTCTTTTTTGGCTTCTGAGAAGGATGTAGTTCTGTTTACTTTTTTAGATTTATTCATAGCTTCATCAATTCATTTCTCATTACATGACTCTCTTTGGATGAACTGTTATAAATCTTCTAAAGTTTTATTTCAGTGTTTGAAAATGCAATTACTGTACATTTAAAACATAAAAATAAGGTTGAGCTTTTCCATAGTGTCAGGTCTTGTATCAAAAGATCAGTAAATTACTTTCGGAGTGAAAATCCACTGACTCAACAACATGGGCTTCAAAGGCAAAGCTTCTCACTTAAAGACTTAAAGATGTGTTGATATACGACTGTCTCTGCTACCATGTTTCATTATCGTACTCAGTACAGTTTCTCATTTCTTCAGCTTAAGTTCAGCTCTTTGGAAAGGTAAGGGTCCCGTTCACGGAAGACTGCGATCATATTTGAACTGGCTTCTGTTCCTTTCCTTCGCACCATGTCGATCACTTCTCGTGCTTTGTCTGGCCTGGCTTTTGTTCTGGCCGACTCCATTTCTTCATCATTTATTACCATCCGTCGCAGAAGTTCATCCAGCAAATTGTCTAGAACAGGTTCAGACACTCGCTTGATGAACTCTGGTCGAGCTGAGTCCAGCCTCTCCTCTGCTGAGAGACTCTGAGCCCTTGGTAGATTTTCCCTACCTGGACAAGGACCTGGAAGGTAAGTTGGAAAAATTATTCTATTCAACAACTAGCAGTCACATTTTAACAGAGACCTCTTAGAAATTAGAAGAATTTGAACAGGACCAAATTAAATTATACACTACTATGTTAGATATAATATAGTATTTAAACCACAGGGTAACAGCATAACCAAATTGGAGCTCTTCCATGGTGTAAAATGTTCTTCCTTCCTGGTTTGTTAATGTTGTTTTTCTAAAGGGATGAACAGTTTGTTTCCACTTGGCTTAATTCCTACTTATCTGATAGAATGCATTCTGTTTCTCACAACATTATCTCCAAAAGCTCCAAAAGTTAACTTTGGTGAACCACAAGGTTCTGTGCTAGGACCTTTACTTTTCTCTATTTACATGCTTGGCAGAATTTTCCATAGCCATGGTGTTAAACTTCATTGTTACGCGGACGATACCCAAATCTACCTACCCATTAAGCCTAATGACCGTTCACAACTCGCAAACTTAGAAGTATGCCTATCTGCTATCAAAAAATGGATGTCATCTCACTTCCTGCAGCTAAATGCCAACAAAACTGAGATGCTAGTTGTTGGCCCAAAAACACAACGGCCTCTTGTTGTGGATGTCACTTTAATTTTTGGGGACTGCTTAATTACCCAGAGTCCCAAAGTTAAAAATCTTGCCGTTACATTTGATTCCGCTCTCTTATTCAACACTCACATTAAGGATATCACAAAGATAGCATTTTTCCTCCTTCGCAACATCTCAAAAATCTGTCTTTTGCTAAATATGGCTGATGCCATGCTTTTGTTTCATCAAAACTTGAATATTGTAACGTCTTATTCTCTGGCCTCTCTTACTACAGTATTAAAAACCTTCAATTTGTACAAAATGCTGCCACCAGAATATTAACCACAACTAGACCACATTTCACCCATCCTGACCTCCCTTCATTGGCTCCCAATTCAAGCCAGGTCCGACCAGGTGCTTTTGTTAACATATAAATTGTTACGTGCTTGCACCATCATATTTATCCGACCCATCATCCCTTATGTTCCCCCACATGACCTCTGATCACAAGACACTGGTTACCTTACTGTCCCTAGAATCAAGAAAAAAATCAGCAGGCAGCAGAGCATTCTCCTAGCGACCTCCTATCTCTGGAACCAACTCCCTCTTACAACCAGGGAAGCTAATTCTGTAGAAACCTTCAAATCCAAATTCAATACCTATTTATTCTTGCAATCACACGACCTAGCACTGTCTAGCTTGGGATCGACAGTCTCTTCCCCTACTTTAGCTTAGACAGTATTAACATAGGACTCTGCCGTTGGGAACCCAGCATAGGGCTGCCTCCTGGTTACTGTCTGTCTTCGCTCCTTCTCAGACCCTGGTGCAGTCTTTCTACCTGGCAGTGGACGGGTGCTGCCCTCGCCCTTACAGTCGTCAGTGCTGGCCAAAGTCCCATCTCTGATGCTGTTTCTACTTGGATGTGAATTGTGAGTGCTGTCGTTGTCTGTGGATATTAGTGCTGATCTTGGCCCCATCATTGTCATTGTCATCTCACTGCCCATGTTCTTGTCACTGTTTGTCCCAGCACCTATTGTCCGCTCAGCCATCCCGGTGGGGGATCCCTCTGTGACTTGGCCGCCCAAGGTTTCTTCCATTTTTTTTCCTAACAAGGTTGTTTTTTTCTTAAAAGTTTTTCCTTGTATGCATGGAGTCTAAGGCTGGTGGACTAGGGTGGGCTGTTATGTCTAAAATCTGCTTTTGTGTCGTGTGTCTTGTGCTCTTCCTGATGTTTGTCCTATATTATTCTGTTCTATGGTTGATTGTTGATCAATTAGATCTAGTAGGCTCATTCTCTGTAAAGTCCTTTGAGACATGCATGTGATAAAGGGCTATATAAATAAACAAACTTGAACTTGCACTACTGTTGGGCTGAAAACCATCTAATGCAATGAATGTGTGAAACAAGTTGGAAAATGCATTCTGCTATATTCCTGTAAAGTCACCCATTTGTAAAATTCCCTGAAATTGCCTAATACCCAGAAAACTTGAAGACAATATGGTGAAAAACTGGTAAAAATATGGATTGTGAATTGAATGCAGCCTGATTGAAGAATGATCTAACACAGAGCATGAAGGCCCCAGATCTGTATCAACAACTATATGCACAAGACCCACACACAAGCATGGCTGCACACACTATCCTATCCTATATCCATATCCATATCCATATTCTATTCTATTCTACCATCAACTTCTCTATTCTAACACACTGAGTGACAGACAGAGTGATGCTATAGGAGGATTAAGTCTTTACCAGTCAGATCAAGCTCATGTTCCCAGACTTGTGTCTTCTCTTGATTTTGGACCATCAGAGTCACTTCCTCTGTGCTCGTATTCAGGAGAATCTCAAATGTTGGGTGGTAATTTGGTCCATAATTTAGATCAAATGGTGCACGCTGAAAACCAGGAGATACTTTTAATAATATCCGAAGTTAACCAAAGAAAGTAATTTCATGAATTGTGTCTGTATGTTACAGCACTAACAGAGACATTTTGAAGGCACTAGAAGTTGTATTTGACGTACTCACCTTAGGCTGGACTTTATATTCCTCAGGATCACAGTGGAGACTGTAACTTTGGTCTTTGGTGAGATAACAGTAGGAAGGAGTTTGGATATACTCATCATTTTCTTGTTGCCCTCTCACCTTCAGTGATATCAGAACATTTTTATTAAAGGGTTTATGCTCATATATGTAGACAATGATTTCATTGTCCTGTTCATGAGGACATTCTTCTCTTCAGTTTTACATGTTTACTAACATATACCACCATACATCACTGCATCACAGCAATCAACTGAGAGAATCCAGAATAAACCTTAAAACTAAAGAACCCAGCGGTTTGTTCTCCCATCATGTGACATTTCAATTAATTTGCATACAATAAGAGGGTTTTGGTAGCATGAAAAATTGCTGCAAAGATTTGAAGATTTAAAGTTCAATTTTGACAATACGTTCATTTCTTTTGTTAATTATGTTTAAAAAATATCAGACTTTGTAGAGAATGATTCTTACCACACTGTGAGAAAGTCTGACAGGTATAGAGAGGAGTGAAGTGTCTCACTGACTGATCAACATAAATTTGGCTCATCATGGAAACACTGCTGTGATTAAAAAAAAAGTGTGGTAAACTATTAGGTGACAGCAGCTTTACCTCCTGGACAGTAACGTTGTTTGGCAGCAGAAACACGTTGAGTTTTCGTCTCTGCTTTCTGCCTGGTGGTCGAAGAAACAGCAGAACTTGGCTACGGATTGGCTTGGTGAAAGTCAGAAACCTCTTAATGTAATCCCACACTAGGCCAAAGGCAGAGAGGTGGGGGACTTTCACACCCACATGAGTTTCTGTAATCTCCAGTGGCTGGAGGATGCTCATTCCATCATCAGTGATGTGGACAACAGACAGGCTTTCAGGAAGCGGTGCTGTGAATACACAGAGCCATCCAAGATTTAGTTTCACTGGTGTGGACCCCATTACAGTTTCATCTTATGTCCATGTCAGTAACTCTAGCTCTTTTTCATCAAAAAGGAAATCATTCTTAATTAGTTTTTTGTTCAACAATAATCAATACATATTCATCACTGAATGATGTGCCTACCAGGGTGGATTTCACAGTGTGGGAGGTGGAGCTGACGGACAGGGTCCTGAGGACACTGGATGCTGAACAGCGGGCCTGCAGGCGTCTTGCCAGCTGATTGGAGGAGGCTCTCATCCCACTGGACAGTCCTGTACAGCACCTCCCCCTCCTCAGCCATAGTAAACACCAGACCAGTCAAAGTACACTGGAACACACCTGAACCAGGGAACTTGAACCTGTAGGACACACAATGGTTAAAGGAATACAGCAAGTTTCTAGGAGATTGTCCCCTTGGTCAAGTTACCTGTTAAACAAGGAGAACAAAGACAGTAAAAACATCCATGTGTTGCTGGTAAATCATTCACTCTGGCACTCCATGCTAACACTGTAGCACTATGTTGAGTGATAGTAGCCCACTAGCATTATCCATAATAAGAAGACAGACCTTTTAGAAATAAAAAGTTGCTAGCGGTTTTGATTATATGGCCTGTTGATTCATAAATTTAAAAAATGAAACATCATTAACTTAATATAGCTGATGTTGTAAAGTTTATTTTTGGAATTATTTCAGGTGAGCAACCATGTATTCATCTGCTGTGCAGTGATTTTTATTTATTTTTGTATCATATTTGACATTATATTTGTATCATACTTTGTGTAAATTTTAGTAATCTCCTACACAAAATTGACAGACTTAGATGCATATCATTAAATATTCCTTACCATTTACCTTTAGTGCTGCTATAAATTCTCATTTTCTCACTTTTGAGATAAAATAGCCTACTATCACTCAACATAGTGTATGCTAAAGCATTAGCATGGAGCACCGGAGCCAATGATCTACCGGGGGTACATGGATGATTTTTGGTGTCTCTGTTCTCATCACTTAATGGGTAAGTTGACCAATGGGACAATCTACCAAAACTTGCTATATTTCCTCTAACAGTATTAGAAAGAAACAACCATGATGTTAGCTAAAACCACGATGTAATAGGAGGCTAAACCCACCTAAAGTCAGTTTACCCAACTTTTTATTTGCAGAATAGAGTTTACCACCTTTCAGTCTGACATAAATCCTTCGGATATGAAATTCATAGTATGGATATTAGTAAGTAGTATCAAACTGATATTTAAGGAAAACAAAAGCATAAATGAAAAAGAAAAATGTTTTGTTTGGTGATTGGTGACCAACCTTTTTTATCTACTGCTACATCACTGCTCTTAAATATAAAAAAAAAAACATATAGGCAATGATGTAAATGTAGCGGTAAATAAAAAGTGGGTACACTATGATCTCCAGCTGGTGATCACCATAGGGCAAACAGCACCATTATAATGAAAAATCAAAAACAGTTTTAGAAAAGCATTCATATTTTTTTTTCCTCTTAAAAGACCCTATCCTCATCTATCTTACACCAGTTTTATACTACCAACTAGGAATTTTATATCAGTCTGAAAAGGTGGTAAAATCTATTTCTGCAAATAAAAAGGTGGGTAGTTTAGGAGGAGCCTACCCTCCACGACATCCCTACACTATCAATGTTCAATATAACTGCTATTGCTCATTTAGAATAATAGCTTGATAATCATCAAAGCAGGGGAAATAATATTTTGTCATTTTATGATATGATTACCTGTATAAAGTGTTTGCAGATTCAGTGAACAGTTCAGGTGTAAAGTTTGTTTTGGCCTAGAAAGCAGAAAGGCACAAAATTAGTTGTTTTTTCTAGATACCAACCTGTAGTGGTGTGCTATAAAGTGACCAAAAATACTCACACTATCCATATTCAACTCAAGTACCTTGGACAGGGTCAGAGAGGATGGACCAGAAATGCTAAACGCTGGATACAGAGGCTCAGTGAAAGTGGTGTGGAAGGTGTGAAGGAGAGCCTTTTTGTCAGAGGAAAGCCAGTAGAATGACAAGATGCCAGCTGGCCAGTCCAGATACACTCCTAGTCTCTGGGGTCTGGCCAGGAATGCCTTGACGTCAGTGACCGGGACAGGTATAAAAGTCTCCCTACGTTTATGTCGGAAAGAGTAACCATTCCACACAACAATGGTGAAACACCAGGACTTGTCATTTGATCCAATTTCCACGTCCCTCCATCCTTTCCTCTCATTACTCTTATATGCCAGTCCAACAGACACAATTCCTTGCCACTCCACCTCCCAGTAGCAGCGCCCAGTCAGACCCTCTCTACACAGCACCTGGTTCACTTCATTAAATCTCTCTGGGTGATCAGAATATGGCTGCTTCTCTTTTATATACGCCACTCTCCTGTTCCTCTCTGAGAGGACGAGGTGTTCATTTGCTGTGTTGGGGTCCAGCGTGAGTTCACAGGCATCTGTAAAGAAATAGGTAATAACTCGTCAGTTATGCCAGTTTAACAGTCCAGTTTAACAATTCAGTGGATGAAGGGGCTGAGTGAGTCACATCCTTACATTTCTTCAGTAGCTGTGGGTTTACCCAGTGCTCCTCGTCTTGGTCCACACTGAGGAAGAGGAACAGACAGTGACACAGTGATTTCAGCTTGGATGAAGAGAAGTCTGAGAAGCAGCTAGATTAATAAGCTCATCTAAAGTGTTTGTGTGTAATAATAATAATGATAATGATAATTTATTTGTAGAGCACTTTTCAAAACCAAGTTACACAGTGCTATAAAGGTGCAAACAAATGAACAATGCAATTGAAACACACTAATTGATACACACACAGAATTATTGATGACACATTTATAATTAAATATCAATGTGTTCTCATTATTGTGTTCATAGAAGGCAAATGGAAATAGATGTCAGGTTTTCCTAAAATTCTAATGTAAGAACACGTACAAGCAACTCCCCCTTGCAACGATGCCCACATTTTCTCTCGCCTTAGATTTTACCTCAGGGTAAGACAATAATCACTGACTTGGGGTTAGGTAGGAAAAGCAGAATGGTTGAGGTTAGGGGAAGTTTTGGGGTCATGGTTTGATGTTTGACAGCTCCTGGCTTGGTACACGCTTGTTTGTTGAAAAATAATTGACCTAACAAGTGCATCAAGCAAGGCATCTTTAATTCAATGGTAGAAGGGTAGGATAAACATACACTGTCCTCAAGTCATGGTATAATCATTTATACATTACATACATATACTGTACAGTTCAGTCTACTGTTTGCTTATACAGTGCAGCATCTGAACTGCTAAGCAGGTTGTTTCAAGAGGGATCAGGCTTCCCTTTAGCCAAAGATTGCTAGTACATTATGGTTTCTAAACTGCTGAGGGGGCTGTTTTGAGCTAAAGGGGTTTCTGGCTCCATTAGTCGCTGATAGTTGGGACAATACAGTTTTCTGAATTGCTGAGAATGCGTGTACCTTCAATTCAATCATTTTACTCATTGAAGGCACTCCGTTTGCAGGCTAACCCTAAAAATATGGAGCCACTAAAATAAAGCCACTACAATAAAGGCTTTTTATGTGTTTTTTGCACTGGTTATCTCCCGCAAGTTGCTTTCTTGGTAATTTATTCAGTGTTGGTTAAAAATTATGTGAATCAAAGCTGTTGTTGTCTTCAACCTAACCTATTCAAATTTGTTTTGCTTGGCTTGCTCCGATGATGTCTGTTAGTCAGTAGGGTCAGCTCCCCATTATCTTTTTGTTTTTGAGTCTTATGGTAATGTTGGAAATATATACTTGATAACCTTAATGACTTTTCTCTAACATCCAAATCAGATTTCTAATTTCAAATTTCTACACACAAGACAGTTACCTCAAATATTATGTTTTGGTAAATAGTTTGGCATCATGGTAATTTATTCTAATCATGTAATCTCCCCACCCAACCATCCTCTGAAGTGCTCTATGAACTGTAGTGGAAATTCAAATTTTCATACAGGGACTATGAAACAATTTCTCTCTGAAATATCATGACAACAGGCATATCTCCACAGGTATCTGCAGTTCTACACTGTACTAACTTGAGTTTTTCCAGTCTACATGCTGGGTCCTTCAGTCTTTCAGACAGCAGCTTCACTCCTGAGTCTCCTGGGTGATTGTAGCTGAGGTCCAGCTCTCTTAGATGGGAGGGGTTGGAGCTCAGAGCCGAGGCCAGAGAAGCACAGCCTTCCTCTGTGACTCCACAGCCTGACAGCCTGCACAGAAAAGGACACTTAATAAACAAGCACAGATCCTATAGAGGCCCATAGAGCATGTGTTCAATTTAATTAAATTCAATGTGATGCACTGAAGCATTGGGACACTAACGTTACTTAAATACCACAAGGTAATGATGTTGCCTACTGTTAAAGTTTGTGGGGTAGCAGATGATGTGTTATCAAGTTACTGTTTACAAATACCGTTACTAACACATGCAAGTTTGGAGCAAATTGTGGAATGTTAAGTTTCACTTTCATGCTGCTGGTCTACTGGTCTGTGCATCGCCAAATGACAAACAATGGCAATGTGCATTAGGCGCATTGCTAATATTTCGGCGGTGCGTCACAGATTAGCCTATGTATGGGAAACACTGCATCTCCCAGCCATAGACGCCCTCTAGAGGCCATCTCACAAAGCGTTGATGACTGCCCGAAAATGCCTTTTGATGCCCTCGGCTGCATGGTAGAAAAAGAGACCACCCAAGACCCTCTATTGCAGTGAATTGTTTGTATGTAATTGTTACTGCAGATAGATATTGTACAATATTTGATCATGCTGAATCTATTATCTAATACCAGGTTGTGTATTAGTACCTCAGTATCTCCAGCCTACATTTAGGACTCCCCAGTCCAACAGAAAGCAGCTTCACTCCTAAATCCTGCAGGTTGTTGTGACTTAGAGCGAGCTCTCTCAGGTGGGAATTTGAGCTGAGAACTGAGGCAAACACTTGACAGCATTTACTTTTTAGGAGACAACCAGACATCCTAAAATAAAGACAAAAATAAATAATAAAGAACAATATGTAAATTGTGATAATTGTCCCATCATCAAAGACACTTACCTGAATTCCAACAGTTTACAGTCTGGACTGATCAAGACAGAAGGGATAATAATTAATGGGCTCTCATCATTGCCATCGTCATATTTTTCTTTCTTTTCCACCTTTTCAGAATAATAACCAGTGAAATCACATTGGTAATTATATGGGCAGTTTGTCAAGTCCAGCGCTCTCAGGGACAGTTGTTTTGATTGAAGGACAAAGGCCAGTGCGTGACAACGCTCAACATCTAGAGCAAACCCAGACAATCTGTGGAAACATGAAGGCATATCATTCATAAACAGAGCTGTAGTGCAAGTCTATCAGACGTTCTGATGTGCTGGGATGATGAGGATTAACTGCATTAAGTTAAACAGAGGTTTAAACTGTAGTTCAGAATATCTATGTCTAATATTCTGAAAGGATTTATCGACATAAGTGAATGTCTGGAGAAACAGTTCAGACTTTGATCTACCACTGACCTCAGTGTCTCCAGTTTACAGCGATGACTTCTCAGTGCAGCAAAGAGAGGGCCAGGGAGAGGAAGGTTGCAGTTAGAAAAACACAGCAGACACAGCTCTCTCAGAGATGAGTCCGTCGACTTTAGAATGGAGACTAGTATTTCAAGGCATTCATTTTGTAAATGTAAATGCTCACTCTTCAGCCTGTAAAAGTAGAAAAAGCAATAAAGCATCACATGCCAAATAAAAAAAAACGTACGGGAGAATTACAATAGTATCGGTTATGAGAAAGCATAGATGTTCATGTCAACTGGAGAAAAAGGTAAACTTTTGTGTTTTGGAACTTTGCAATAATTAATTCAAAGTGACATTAGGGATTACTTCATTTTACACAATTTATGTGATTGTGATCATTTGGTTTCACTGCTACGGGTCACGAACAGTAATATTAATTCTCAGTGATCAGTCTAAGCCAGACTAAAACCTTAAGGTTTTAGTGTATATGTTCGGAGCATGTTTGGTTACCTTCAACACAACAAACAACACTAGCACCAAACTTTGGACTTCAGTGTCAATTTTTCTCAGACTTCCTCTTTAAACAAGACAATCTGACCAAAATCATTTTGAAAAATGTGCAAAATACAGATAATCATAAACAGTGGGCAAATACTTCTTCAAGGAACAGTAGTTGTTAAGGGGAATACCATATAAAAGCTGGCATAAGAGTTGACTCAGCATTTGCCACGTAGCTGTCATGGCGTTCTTGTTCAGGTGTTATGAATGTGCTATATATTCATGTACTGTCTTTTCTAACGTGCTACTTACACTGCCCGTTTGCAGTTCTTTATTGACAGCAGAAGCTTCTCACTCCCCACAAATGGTGTATGGCATTTTGTCAGATCAAGTTCATCAATCACTTCTTCTGACATCAGCAGCATGGCGGACAGAACTGAACAGTCAATGGATGAGAGCCTTACTCCTGACTGAAGAAACATTTGGATTTCATTCTGAAATCTGTGTTCTTTCAGCTCATACTTGCAGAGGAAAAGATTCATGCACCTCTCAGGTGGGATGTTCCCTGCGTTAAAATTTCGAAGGTATCTCTTCATCTCCTCCACAGTCTCTGAGCTGTTCTCTGTCTGTGGCAGTAAACCTTGTAACATAGTCTGATTGGACTCCAGTGTGATGCCGAGAAAGAAGCAGAGAAACAGGTCCAAGTGACCATTCACACTCTGTAAGGCTTTATCCACGACCCTCTTCAGCAGGTCATGAAAGGCCAGATCAGTAGGGTCAACCTCCAGAAAAGACTTCAAAGCGCTGATGTTCTTGGTCACACAGCAGTGGAACACGTAAACAGCAGCAAGGAACTCCTGAAAGCTGAGGTGCACAAAGCTGAACATCTTCTTCTGGTACAGCCCGTACTCTTGCTTCAGGATTTCTGAGCAAAATCCACAAAACACTGAAGCTTTGTCAACATCAATGCCACATTGCCTAAGGTCCTCTTCAAGGAATATGATGTTCCCTTTCTCCAGTTGTTCAAATGCCAACTTGGACAGTTTCAAAAGCATGGCATAATTCCTTGATTCCAACACCTCTTTTTGAGCCAAGTCACCTGGTCTATTCTCCTCATATTTCTTTGTTGTCCGTTGTGTTTGAATTAGTAAGTAATAAATGTACAACTCTGTCACCGTTGTGATCATTCTACTCTTCTGGTCGCTCCATCCTTTCTTAAATACCTCAGCGGTGATCCAACAGAAGATTGGTATATGGCTCATGACATAAAAGCTTATCATCCCTTTGAGACAAGATATGACTTCTTTGGCCTGGTTAGCATCACTGAATCTCTTCATGAAGAACTCTTCCTTCTGTTGGTCAGTGAACCCTTGCACTTCTGTCATCTGGTCAATGTACTGAGGAGGAATCTGATCGGCTGCTGCAGGTCGGGAAGTTATCCAGAGGAGAGCATTGGGAAGTAGGTTCCCTTTGATGAGGTTTGTCAGCAACACATCCACTGTCGATGTCTGATCTATATCACTCACTCTCTTGCTATCAGCAAAATCCAGTGGAAATCTACTTTCATCCAAACCATCAAAGATGAGCAGAACTTGCTTGTTAACAAGTTTTTGTGTATCTTGTATCTGTTTCAGTTCAGGGTAGAAGTGAAGTAGAAGTTGGATCAGACTGTACTCACCCTCTTTGAGCATGTTCAGCTCTCTAAAAGGAAGCACAAAGATGAAATCAATGTGCTGGTTGGATTTTCCTTCTGCCCAGTGAAGGGTGAAGTTTTGGACAGCAACTGTCTTTCCAATTCCAGCAATGCCCTTCGTCATCACTTTTTTGATGGACCTGTTTTTACCAGGTGGGAGTTTGGGGTTGAAGATATCAAGGCAGTCGATCTGTTGATTCCACAGACTTCCCATCCAGCTTTGTGAATGTGCTGAATTCTCATCTGGGAGTTTAAACTGATGTAGAATCTCATGTGAATTGCAACCATGTCCCTCAATCTCTTGAGCAACGTAGAGTCTTGTGTAGATCTTTTCAAGGTGAGATCGACTGGCTGCTGTACCTTCATATATACATGTAAACTTCTCCCTCAGATGGGCTTTAAGCTCCTCTTTAACATTCTTCATGATGCCATCCACTGGAAAAAAGAAATGTTCTCTTCATTAGTGTTTCTTTAACAGCTGTTATTAACCTGTTGCATTTTCTCTCCTTGCCTCTCACATGCAATACATTGAAGACAAGTTCATCATGATCATTGTGGTAACTCTCAAAAGGTTAGAGGCCATTTCAAATAGGCCGACCCAATGCAGTGTATTGTTGCTGAGGGTGTGCTGTATGCTACTGTGAGCTAAAATTTCGAACAACAGTCAGTCAGGTGTTCACCCTCCAACACCCCTGGACCCAAACAAGCATATTTATGAGCAAATGCTCATTAATATGCTTGTTTGGGTTCTTGCTGTGTTAGATCTGGTTAGATCTGTATAATATAGCCTATTCTAAGTGGAAAGGACAGTCTGTTCTACAAATGGGTTAAAGGGGTAAAGAGAAAAAATCTGGTTTGAGGTTGTAGTTAAGGTTTGGTTCATTTGTTGATGACATTTCTCCAGTTCTTTGGGTAGAAAAAGTCTACATGTTTTGATAGACTTAAATGTGGCTAAAAGTATGCATTTTGCAGTAAAAGCAACTTTGATAAGAACTGTAGAATCTGTATAAGGGAATCATCCTCTGTGATTATGCCTTTCTTTCTCGGTTTGTATGGTAATCCAACGCAAAAATGTCATGACTGAACCCAAATTGGTCTTTAGTTTGTAGCCTACATTGCAATCCTGGTTGATTTATCATTACTTGTGTATCAGAGCTAAGGCACAGAATCGTTCACATGGGAAGGCCTATATATGAGCCTCTTGAGTATTTTAGATGTGTGATAGGCCTACCACTCATTCACAAATGTACAAAAGTAGTGACCTCAAACTTTACACATGACAACACTCACTGTAACACATCAGATAATATGGATATGTTGTCTCGCCCCAGATGTTTCATCTCCCTGTGTAGTTTGGTGAAAATCAAGGGATCTCAGTTTGCTGAACGGTTCAACTCCAATGTAAATGAATGTACTTTTCCCCTCAATCTTCCTCTCTACTGTTTTTTCTTAATCTCCTGTTTGGAGAGTGAATTGAACCCAAGTCATAAAACGATTGCTCTTATGCCTTATATCATTTAGGGTATACAGACATTTTCATGTCCAGAGGTAGTGGTAGTCCGCCTGTCTTTGGGTCTACATGCTGGTCTTCCCCTGCTGGTCTGGGCTTCCGTCTCACCAGAACCTTCTTGGATATTTTCCCCTACTCTGTACCCCTCTCAGCTTTCCTATTGTCTCAATAACTTAAATAACTAAGGGGAGTGGACTGGCCACTCTAAAAGCAAAATACTGTCATTAACCCAATACAAAGAGAAACCAGCAAGACTAGAGCCAAGGCGTGTATCATGAATTTTCCCAGTCTTTCCCCAGTCATAGAGAGGAATTAAGAAAAGCAAAACACAACAACAAAAGACAGATGGGATTTACAAGTGAAGTATGGGAAAGGAATTGGCTCACAGTACAAGCCACAGAAGTGAATGTCATGGGTTCAAGCTCTGTTTATGATGCATTTTTCCTGTCACTCCAGTGAACGCTGCCCAATAAACTAACAATGTCTTAAATAGCCTATTTTCTTCACAAAAATTGATTAACGTCATAGACCAAGTTTTGCTCAATGAAGTAGTCAGATAGTGCATATATAGGCCCACTTGTTTGTAATGTCATGAATTGTTTAGATTTTTTTTATTACTAATAAATATGAACGCATTTTTACAATCCATCTTATATTCAGGACAATCTAGAGATCTAGAATTTTGTTTTTGAACTGCATTCACAACCTAAATATACGTTTGGACGTTTCGCCATATGGACACATATTAGAAGAAGTGAAATTAGCTAGTGAGACCATAACCTCTTGTCAAAAAAAAATATTGACTTTGTATTTTGAGTGAGTTGTGCCGTGGTCCCATAGACATGAATGGAGTTGGGCGGGATTTAGAGTCTTTTTGGAGCCGACCCTAGCGGACATTTGAGGAACTGTAGCTTTCAGACACTTCCTTATTGGCTTCAAAATTCACGGTTTTGACCGCTTGGACCGAACATTAATAAAAACAGTGACGAGTAAGAGAGATAGGCTATGACTAAAGTTAAGACAGGTAGTTATGCATGCACTTACTTCAGAGTCCAGAGTAGCTTTCTGTATTTACCTCCGTTGTGCAGTGAAGAAGTTATTAGCTATAGCATGCCAGGAAGGAAAGTGAAAAAGACGCTTTAAATCCGTAAATCTTCTCTATGAAAACATGAGACCAATTTCCTCCCTGTTATCCCCTTCAATGCGGACTTTTGACTTCTGAGTGACAAGCTGTAATATGATACAACCACGCTGGTTTACAGGAAGAGTCTGGCAGCAGTGTCCAGACGACGCTGCAGCCATTTGCTACTTCAGGTGCTGTCGGAAATATCGCAATTTCGATTTGAGCGCACGTGAACGTCTCCACAGAGCGGTAACCTGTGCTGCCTTCAAGTGCTCCTCATACGCTGATAGTACCATATGGAGTTAACTGGTTCCGAAAGTCATAAAACCACCTCCGACTAGTCGGAGAGTCAAGTGCTTTTGGATGGAGATAACCTAATGGACACTGTAACAAAAGCATTTTTTTATGTCATTTGTTGAATTTTAAAAATCAAACCAAAATTTTGAGTGAGGTCCCAAGATATCGTGTGTGTGTGTGTATGTGTGTGTGTGTGTGTGTGTGTGTGTGTGTGTGTGAGAGAGAGAGAGAGAGAGAGAGAGAGAGAGAGAGAGAGAGAGACGACAGCCTTGTTGCTCTCCAAGTCTGGAATATTTCTTCACAGCTGCCAAAGTGAATTCAAATGTCGACCACATGAACATCGGGAATGGAGATGAAGTGTCTCGATCATTAAAACATGCATCCTAATGTTTTGGAGACTCATTTGTTGAACATTTATCAAATTACATTTGTCTGATAAGATGTGAAGCTCCTCAACAAAGGCCGGTCACAGTGTTTCCTCTTTTTTCTGCTCAGCCACTTCAGGCTGTTCTTACCGGGTGGACGATGTCTCATATCTTCCTCGCTTTCACAGTCAGACCCCGTTTTGTGGTTCTACGTTAATAAGTCAATATCTATAGGTTTCTAACTGTGTCAGCATACACACAGTGTTGTGAATGTGGCACAAATTGAGTCAACCGTGCGTGAAGGCGGCGCACAGATACACTGTGAACTACACTGTGAACAGGCTATTTACTGTGCGCTATGTAGTCTATTATATTGTATAGGCTACATATTATATTATATTATATTATATTATATTATATTATATTATATTATATTATAGCGTATTGTAGCGTACTATAGTGTATTACATCCTATTATAGAATATTGTAGTTTTATTTTACATATTTAAAAGATGTTGTCATCATCAGTGGTGGCTTCAACCTAGGCCAACCAAAAGGCTACCTTCGTGTCCATCAGACTGCCACCACCAGTTTGTGAATCTCTTCTTGCAGCCTGTAAGAGGTCTTTCCATTTTTTCTTGACCTCCTCTGTCCTACACCCTACTCTCCATTCAGCACAGTCGTTGACCGCTGCAGCAAGCCTAATGTATCTCCATACCGCCTGGCATGCTGTATAATGAAAGTATCTTTATTGTTTCTGTATCAGCAGTGCCGTCGTTAGGCCTGGGCGTCCAAGGCTACAGCCCCGAATGTTTTATGAATAGCCCCGGATCTCAAAAAACTTTTTTTTTCTCAAATTCTTTTTTTTTTTTTTTTTTTACAAAAATAAGAATAATTAAAAAAATAGCCCCAGATCTATTCGTCTGTCATTCCGATCATGCATTAAAGCCCTCGAAAATAATATGATATCGTTGACCAAAAACGCAAGTACGTTTTGGGTCCTCTGTGTGTCATTCAAGCAGCAGATCTTCTTCACACTACTTGGCACGCGCGCATTTTGTGTGAGTGCGAGAGAGAGAGAGAGAGAGAGAGAGAGAGAGAGAGAGAGAGAGAGAGGAGGGAGAGAGAGAGAGAGAGAGAGAGAGTGAGAGAGAGAGAGAGAGAGAGAGAGAGAGAGAGAGAGAGAGAGAGAGGGAGGGAGAGAGAGAGAGAGAGAGAGGGAGGGAGAGAGAGAGAGAGAGCGCACCGGTTACAGGGCTTGTCATTGTTGGCATCTGGTGGTAGCTAGCTAGCTAATTCACTAAGACAAGACTGGAAGGCTATGGATGTAAGAAGCTTTTTCAAAAAGAAAAAGGATGAAGGCAACAAGGCGCAGGCGAGTCTAGAGGAGGTGGAGGAAGAGTTATCTCCTGTTGCTGTAGCAGCAGATGAGTCAGGAGTGAGAGTGCCACTGCCTCATCTACAAGCTCAGGTTGGTGAAGAAGAGGGCTCTTTAGCTAGCTAGCTAGTCTAGCTCAGTGGTTCTCAAACGTTTTTGTCACAAGGCACACCATTTATGAAAACAAGTATTTCCAAGGCACACCTTTACATATGATTATGTAAATCATCATAAATAAGACTAATTCCAAGGCACACCTGGCCAGCTCCCAAGGCACACCAGTGTGCGACGACACAGTTTGAGAACCACTGGTCTAGCTAGCCTGCATTCACTGTGATATTAATGTGGAACATGGGCTAAGCATAGAAAGAAAGTGGGATGACCTTACTTTGCCTTTGTAGAATCCAATTGATAAGTCTTCAAGCCATAATTTGTTTCCCCTGAAGCATATGTATGAAGCATATGCATCTCTGCAACTGATTTGGCGATTGAAACGTATTCCACTCAGATGGGTAGCTAGCTAGGTAGCTACCAGGCTACCATAGTTCACTTTCAATAGCAAGTAGAAATGTCAAGCTAGCAACAGGTCATTACATGCTTCCATTACCAGCAGCAAGGTAGGCTGCTTATAATCACTTATTATTCTGATTATTATTATTACTATTGTGTAAATGAGAGATTTGGTTAGATTTTGGTTGGCATATGCTGATTGCATCCTTTTTATGACCAGGACAGGAGAGAGGAGAAGAGAACAGGAGGAGAGAGCAGAGGAGATGAGGAGTGCGACAGACAGATGAGACACCAAAAGAGCTACTGGAGAGGTGAAGAAGAGGAGAGTATCAGATAGACAAGACACAGAGTTAACACAGTTTGTCACAATTCAAATTTGTCACAGTTCAAAAGGAGCCCTTGTCACACAATAAAAGCAGAATCTATGAGAGCAGGGTTGGTCAATTTTCAAAATTGAACAAAGCATTGGCAACATACAATCTAGCATATGACTGCTTCATCGACGTCAAGGCTCTTATTTTTTCTTAGGATTTTACTCCTGCTGCTGAAAATAAAAATAATAACGAAGTTGAATGAGAACTCAGATTGCACTCATTTTGTTTATTTTGATATCATGTTGTGAAAGCCAGCCTACGCACCTGACCGGAACCTTTTGGTAGAGCACAGTGTCTCACATCTTATATTCATTTTACTCTGAAATAACTTGAAAATGGTGCAATTATCGGGTGAAGGTCTAAAGATTTCTGGGCTGGGCTAAGCCCCCAATGTTTCAAGATCCTAACAACGCCTCTGTGTATCAGTATAGTTAATTTTTCGTTTTTTTTGGTTCTGTGTCCATTTTTAGTATTCACATATTCTAATCTGCCTGCCTGCCGCAATCAAAACTTTGTAGATCTCAGATGAACTCAGATGAACGTGCACTGCCTAGTAGCTTAATAATCACTGCGACAGAATGTATCAACGTGAACGCGCATTGTCTACACCACACTTAGCTGCGCCTGGTCATATATTTAGATGGTGCAACAGATGTAAGTATTGAACACAACGCTGGACTTAGGTACCAGTCCCAGAAATAGTAAAGGGGAGCTGCCGGTTCGGCCGCACAACCTGCACTCTTACTTCCAACGTCCAACTGGTTGACTGCCAGGCTGTATGGTAAAATGGAATGTGGTGGTTATAATGGACCAGAGTGTAATAACAATAATAATACATTTTATTTAGATAGCACTTGTCTGAAAACTGTGTCCATAAAAACAGGGAACACAACAAAATGAATAAAAACAAATACAAGGGTCCAAAAGAGTTACAAAGACACAAGGATAAAAGACAAATTAAAATGAAACATTTATATAATAACCTGTCTATAAAAGTGAGTCTTAAGAAGATATTTCAAAGATGATGTTCCTGAGTTCCTCAGGCAGAGGGGCTCTAATGACGAACGCCTGGTCAGCTTTGGTCTGGACCAGAACAGTCAGTAGGATGTTGGGCCACATTCAGATTCATATAAGGTTAAAAGGTCTGGGGACCAGTCAGTTTTCTAAACACAGTATAAAGGTGCTGAAAAAAGGATAACGTGGTCTCTTTGTTTAGCACTGGTTAAGATGCTAGCTGCAGCATTCTGTACAATCTGAGGACAAGAGATTGACTTTTGACTAATGCCTAACTGAAGGAGTTCCAGTTGTCCAAACGAAATTATACAAAAGCATGGATCACATTCTCCAAATCTGCAAAGGATGAGAATGAGAACCCCCTTGATTTTTGATATATTCCTCAACAGAAAGGAGCAGTACTGTGCTACCTTGTTAACCTGATCTTTAAAAGTCAAGGCCCTGTCAAAAACCAGCCCCAGGTTTAACAGACTTGGCCTGTATAGCACATATGTAGGCTACACAAGCCAAGTCACATCCTCATTGGTTCAGTTCTACACATTGTGTAGTTGTTATTGTGGGCTCTGCCTCTTACAGAAAGCACTATAATTTGCTGGAACTTGATCTCCTCCCCATGCTTCATTTACCGAAAGGAGATGAAGCACCGCATGTTGTTCTCTATTAAGGTGACATCACCTGGCACCAAAGATCAGCCAACAGCAGATGGCCATTTCAGCAGCATGCGTTTTACCATTAGATGTCAGGCTTTACACAGATTTGGGTTTGGGGTTTAGTTTTTAATGGGAATCATCCTTACCCCACTTGCCACAGAAATATTAACATGTTAACTGCAAAATTGACAAATTCATACATTGACATATTTCACAGTATTTACAAGCTCATAGTTTATGAGAATTGTGGACAGGCAGTGCTCAGCCCTTCCTTGCTAGCAAAGGTTTTAAAGGAATAGTTCACCCAAAAATGAAAATTCTGTCATCATCTACTCACCCTCATGCCAGTTGAAACGCAGGTGAAGTTTGTCCATATAACACACAGGGAGGTTGCCAGCACAACTCCATAGCAGCCTTCTCCAAAACAACTGAAGTCAGTGGGGACCAGTTCTTCAGTTCCAAAAAGATCTATATTTACACCATAATTTAGTGCAAATCTTAACTACAGCTGATTGATTTGCAACAAATAATGGTGTATAGGTCTTTCTATTCACAGTGTGATTGTTTGGCTGTTTTTGTTTTGGAACTCTAAAGAACTGGTCCCCACTGACTTCAGTTGTTTTGGAGAAACCTGCTACAAAGTTGTGCTGGCAACCTCCCTGTGTGTTATATGGACTAACAAATTTCACCTGTGTTTCATTTGGCATGAGGGTGAGTAGATGATGACAGAATATTCATTTTTGGGTGAACTATTCCTTTAAAGGGAGAGGACAGGGTCGCCCTCAAGCTTTTGCCCCATCAGTCCAAATCAGTTTTAAAGGAATCTGAACCGATTCCATTTTGACCCAAAGGAGGTACAGTTATTGAAACTCCTCACTCAAGACGAAGAAACCTTCAAGGTGACCCAGAGAAGCCACAGTGGTCATTTGGAGCATAAACGAATATGCAACAAACAAAGAACTTCAATACCCTGAGACAAATTTAAACGTCATAAAATAAATGAATGTATCAAATAGCATGACAAAATATATAGTACTGAGCATGACGATGCTAATTCTAATAAAGGATGACCTCGCTGTTTCTCCGTAGGCTTGTACGTTCGTCAACTTCATCACTTGGCTGAAACAACACGTTATGTACATTTAAACATTTTTTTTTGCCTGAATGTGTTTATGTGACATTTTTAACAGTGATTTGCATGCATACCTCTGAGACATTGATGGCATCACATGACGTCTGTTGTTGCAAATTCCCGATATTGACACAATCTAAGATGATTAAAAATAGACAATGTACAGTATTACACTTCAAAATGTGGTTATAAAATGGGTCTGCACAATTGACAGAAAATGATCTTAGCAACAACTACAAACAATCAAGAACAAACATATCAAAGAATGCTATTGTTTTCCAATAGAGCTGCATTGCGTTCACGTACCTGGTCCTTGGTTTTTCCTACACGGTTGCAGGTAAACAGCAGCAACAGCAAAAGTGACTACAATCACTAGAAAACCAACTATTCCTCCAATCAATACAGCCACAGTCCACGTTTTGCCAGGTGCTGTAAATGAATGAAAATGGTTTAACCCTTATAATTTCCTCCTTGGTAATTACTACAGTAACAAGTTATGGTAAAGTAGCCTATTGTTTGCTTAATTTAACAGAGACAATTAGCAAATACATCAACTCACCCAGTTAGCGAACTGCTAATGTTCTTCTGATCATAGAGGTATTTTTTTCCAAGATTTTTGAGTCATTATTTTATAACCGGTATAGGCAAGATAAATGCAGAGGTTGGACTTGAATTTGAAATTACAACTTTCGCTTTTTAGCGAAAACCTTTGTTTGTACATACTGTGCAGAGGCCTGCAGATAAACAATGTCCAAGCACTCCTTTGTCTTTCAGTACCAGTAGTCTCTAAGAACAATGACATAAGGTAGCTGCAAAAGTGCTAATGGAAAAACCAATTGACTTCCTTAACATCCTAGCACATCTCTCCATTCAAAGCAAGTTGGTTTCTAAAAGCATCAATCAACTAAGTCAGCATCTTGAATATCAAATTCAAGCTGGGCTATTTTTGGAGCAGTGGCTGTAGGATTATGTAAAGATTATAATGTGCTTTACTCCAAACTTAGTTTATTTATTAGCTCTAAGTTTCCTTAGAGTGAATTTAAATGAATGGAATCTAACAAATAGAAAGTAAGCACAAGGATTGGCACTAAACTGTCCTCATCGATGGACTGTCTGGGGCCACTAATCTTCAGTTAATATGTTACTGACAGTCACTGTATGCTTTGAAGTAGACAGACTGATCCCTAAATACTGTGTCAGAAGCACTGATCACAAACACACTGCTTAGAACAGGAAATGTGATCTCAACAAAAACCACAAGTGCTCACATGACAGAACAAAAATGTGAGACACAGGGTTCCTACGGGTGCTGGAAATCCTTGAAAACACTTGAATTTTAATGTGGTGTTTTCAAGGTTTGAAAAGTGCTTGGATTTTGAATAAAGTGCTTAAAACTGCTTGAAATTGTAACGTTAATTGCATTACTTTCATAATAAATCGCTATCTGTATGAATAGTTCGATTTTTAGAATAAAGAAATACTATAGAAGTCGGAGAGAGAGAGAGCCTAATTGCTTTTGCCTTTCGCACAAAATGAAGACAGAAGAAATCGAGCCTCACTTGCCACTCTGCACATGTGTGTCAGTGTTTTTTGATGTGTGCCCTCTGATGGGACAGTGAAGTGAGTGGGAGGCTAACAGACGACATGTCAGGAGGTCGCCGTTTCAATGAGTGTTGGCTTGAAAACGAAAAATACAAATGATAGTCGATTTTCGGGAGGGATCGAGGGTGATACAATATGGTAGTACTAGTATTGCATGTCAATTACGGCACGTTCATTTATGGAATATGCAACGTAACAGCTAACATTACCTTTAAATGACATAGCTAATAATGTTAATGGTAACGTAGTTTGGAAATGTAAACTAAATTACAGACTCCGCTTCATTTCCCCCTTTGTTGTCCTGTCATTATCTCTTACTACTATACTACAATCCAATACAACTGTTCTGCCATAAAGTTTACTCTTATGATGCCTATAATGTTTTTTTGACACTGTCATAGAGGTGTTAATTCAATTATATGTTTAGCATTGAGCAGGGATGCAAACTAGTCATTTTTAGGTGACAGTCGCCTTTTTGATCCCAAAAATAGGGCACTTAAGGTGAATGATTTCTGAGTAGTTTTGTGTCTGCCCTGGTATCTGTCACCTTTTTCACTCTCCATGAGTTTGCATCCCTGATTGAGGTCATAGTTAGTGGTGGTGTTGTACTCCATAATGCTCCATATTATCTTTCAGTAGACCCTCCTGCCTCCTAAATGCCCACTTCTTTTTAAATCCCTCTCCCCTCGTTCGTAATGCAGCTCCAGCCCAACCTGAGATCACCCCAATCATCATATTAGCACTTATTTTATTTCATGAGACGGATTTTCACCAACTGATTGGTTACAGCTCCAAACCTTTAAATCAGATATTATATTCCTATAAGAAACACACCTTCACAAAAGAGCGTTACAAACTTAAGAAGAACCTGATAACCCAAATATATCATTCTAAATTTAATGCGAGAGCCAGGGGAGTAGCAATACTTGTATACTTGTATACCCGTTTATTTCCATTAATACTATCTCTGGTATTAATGGTCGCTACATAATCGTTACAGCATTGCTGTCATGAAACATAATTTTGGTTGTTTATAGCACAATAACATCTGATTTAATGTGATGAAAAAGTGAAATAATCATTTTGAGTATATATATGTATATAAATATGTACCACAGCTGTAAGGTGCTGGAAAAGCTTGAAAATGCACCTTGAAAATGCTTGAAAAGTGCTTGAATTTGACTTTGGAAAAGGTGTAGGAACCCTGGAGACAGAAACTGGTTACACTTGACCTACCATGAGAAGGACACCATTGTGTGGAGTTGACTTTGATTGACTTGGCACTGACAGGGTTTGCTGCCTTACAGCTGTAGATGTCTTCATCCTGATCCTGTATCTTCAGAGGGAGAGAGACGTTGGTGGTGCAGATGTCACAGTTGCTGGTCTGGTTTATTATCTTCTCTCCTCGGTACCAGGACAGGGTCACGTTTTGTGCATTCTCCACAGAACAGTCAATAGAACAGCTCCTGTCATTCAGTGAGGGTGCTGTTTTGACCTGCGCTGTAGAAATGTGTGGTGTTGGAACAGGTTCTAGAGGATAAACAGAAAAACAATCAGGAAGTGAGAGAGCTGTTTTATAATGTTCAGTTATACTTTGAAATAAAGAAACATTGTCTACAATATCCAGAATTACCACCAGGCTTACATGCAGGACTGGCCTCAGATTGGACATATCTGTCATATTCAGTGCAATATAACTCTATTTCCTCTTTCAGCAATTATTGTGAGACTCAAAGAATATCGTATTTCCTCTAATAGTGGCCTGTAGTCAATTAAAAGCCGGGTCTCCGATAATGGCCGGGGCCGTGGTCGGCACGAACAAATAAAGGCCGGCCTCAAATACAGGCCGGGGGAAAAAACTAGGTCAAAACCTAGTACATGGCTGGACCGTGTCTGTCTCCTCTCTCCGCCGCTGCCTCTCCACCGCGCCCACGGCCCGCATTGATCCTCCCGATCCAAGCCCCGGACCCCCGCCGAAATCTCGGCCGGATCACCGGGAACACATCGGTGCCCAGGTTCAGTTAGCTTCAGTTAGCTTCAGCTTACATGCAAACAACGGTGGATACTGGTAAACTCCTGGTGCCTGTTTGTAACTGTAGTTTGTAGTAACGTACAAGTGCCACAAGACGGCTCGGCCGGCGGAAGTCTCTGGAGCATGCCGTCGTCGATTACCGTAATTATCGTAATGCATTGCAGTAACAAAAAAACGTCTACCTAACGTACCGTAACAGAAGCAGATCAGAAAACAAGGAGGCTTCGTACTAAAATAGGAGCAAATATACTTATCAAACAGAGGGAATTAAAAATAAAGGCCTGTCTCTAATATAAGCCTGCTTCCAATAAAGGCCTGGTACCCTCTGCAGTTGAGGTAAATAAAGGCCCGGGCCAATATTAGAGGAAATATGGTACTCATGAAAACGGACTCAGTCCCTATGTAGAAATTGTTTTTTAGATGTTCAGTGAAAACGTGTCTTTTGTGAAATGGCAATGGAACATTATTAAGCAAAAATCTTCAATCTGAAGTCAGTCTTGGCAATTGCCATTTTCAACTATGCCTTGGCTTCAGCCATGAAAATTTGGGTTTTGAAGCTGGTTTTCAGTATTATATGCTGAGGTGCCATATTTCAGTGCCCAGCAGTTTCTTTTCCTCTTAGCCAGAGCAACTGGCCACTCTGCCCACTGCTTCAGACGCTGCTAAAAAGAGCTGCCAGTAGCTGCTAAATGGCTTAATAAACTGGTTGTGGTCAGTTTTTTTCTATCATATATCTCATCTACCACATATTCCCATGCCACAGTGAGATACACAAAGTAGTGTTGCTGAGTTCCGCTATCTAAAGAGGAATGAAAACAATTGAGACATTACATTACGTCATTTAGCAGACGCTTTTGTCCAAAGCGACTTACAATAAGTACATTTTGTCAACAGTATATCACAGTCTTCACATACACATAATGTACAGTAAAAAGGCTACTAATAAAGCACACCTACCAAACACAGTGATGAAATACTGTCTCAGTATGTGTGTCTCCTCACCCAGCAGCATTACAAGACAGTAATGCCCAGTGTAGTTATGTTTCACTTTCATAATGGTGAGGGATCCAGTGTGTGGGTTCAGCTGCAGAGCGCCCCTGAAGCTTTCCTCGTAGTCTACAGTGGTGACATTATTCTTCCACCGAGCTATCAGCTTGTCAGTAAAATTCGGCCCACGTGTCCACTTGACGTCATGGCCTTTATGGAGTTCATCTACGGGAGTGTCCAGAGTGGCATTGCCCTCCACCAGGACATTAATGAAAATTACCGAATTATCTGCAAGAAACCAACACAAATAATAAGAACAATGGATAATAATCACTCTGGATGAGACCCTAATGGCTAAATGTAAATCTACCATAAAAGGCACCAGGAAACATGTCGTCCCCCATGAATGACGCAGGCACTCCTTGGGCCAATCAGCAACAAGATGCGTCATCCCTCTAGGTTTCATCAAAATCAGACAGGTGGTGTAGTAGTTAGGGTCTTTCAACATTTGAAGTTTTGGCCTTTAATTAGAGTGCCTCCATCAGGCCAATCAGTGTAATTTGTTTAAACACTAGAACACAGTGTCATTGTGAGTGCAGCTTTCTATGGACAGAGTGCTTAGGAGACACATTTGGATTTCACTCTTAAATTTTGAGAATTTAATTTTGGCAAAACATGGGCGATTAAAATAGGGTGAATCTATTGCATCTCAATTAGTGGGGATGGGATGCTTTTCTGTGTTGTAGCCCCACTTTGTGATTTAGGCTGATATGATGAGTATATTTTAACATAACAATTTTGCCTAGTGCAGCTTTAATGGACAGTATTATCATGACTGCTCTCACTCGAGGAACAGCTGCATGGTCAAGATGACACTGTCACACAGAGGCCAATGCTATTTTGTATGTAACATTAATATGCTCACAAGAATTTTTTGATAATCTTTGCATTAGCACACATCTCACAAAATATGGGAACACTCTTAGTTTTTCAAGTGATTGGCTAAAAGACAAAAGGTATGTAACTCACCACAGACAGTAAGGTGGAATGTTTGCTGCCACAGTCCTGTTTCTGTTACAAACTGAACCATAAAATGTCCAGTGTCATTGATGGTGAGGTTGGAGACGGTGATTGATCCAGTTTCTACATGTGTTTGTAGCCTGTTTTTAAATCTGGTCCCATTGACCACAGTGATGTCTCCCTTATTGACAATGGTGATTGCATTAATGGGGCTATGGAGCCCATAGGTCCACACGTATGTGTCGGAATTCAGTCCGGTTTTGTTCAGGTGTAGGGTGACGGTTTCTCCATCCCGCTTTTCTACTTGTGATTCTGTAGCCACAGTGCCTGGAATGAGGAAAGAAAAGTAAATCAGCACACCAAGCCAGGTGACATTGTAAGACCTTCAAGAAATGTAGCATTTAATGTTTTTGCATGGAACTTTTTTGTATCCCACACTGCTATAAAAACACATTAAATAGTCCGGTAACACTTTAAAATAATGAATGTTTATAAGTCCTTAATGAACAACGAATTACTGATTAATTAATGATGAGTTCATGTGGAGTTAATCATCAATTAATTATTATCAATGATTTATCAATTATATCTTAATTTATAACAAATTAGTGCATCATTAGTAATGACATTAGGTAAATCTTTGTACTTGATTTATAAGTCAAGACTACCTCTGCTAATATATAATTTGTAAAACATTATGTAATGTAGTGTACATGCAACTTCCTAGGGAGCATGTGAAGTCATTATTGTTCTTAATTAATGACGAACAATTAATTTGTTGATCATTAAGAGATGATAAATGCTCGACAAAATATTTACACAGGATTTACTCATTTATTATAAAATATTTCTTAGAATATTATTATTAATATTGTTATTATATTATTATATATACATTAAACATTTGCTAATGTTTAGTAAGACATTTGTTGCCATGACTGTGACAAAGGAAAGACAAACAAAAGTACAATGACAGTAATTATATTTTATTGTTCACTTCCTGCAAGAAAATCACATGACTGCTCTCAACCCAACTGGATTTGACAAACAGACCAGTGTAAAACCACAGTGACACAGTATTGTTAACATTTGCACAAACTGCTGAATTGAAAGCAACCCAGTTTGGGCAGTTTCCAACCACACGGCTGGGTAACTATTGGACAGAACACAAGCTGGGTTAATCTAACACAGCAAGATGGCTTGAGTATTCAATCCAACTGTTGGTTCATATTAACTAGAATGCTGTGTTCATTCTGTTTCATAAATAGGTTATTATTTTTATGTTTCCTTTCAGTAAAATCTTTATAAATGCTATTTCAATACTACACATGTCTAGTTAAACAGTTAAATTACTTGGATGGGCAGGCCTACTTCACAATACATTCAAGATTTAGTCATGCAAATCATACAAACATGCAATAATAATCACATTTTTAAACACAATGTTGGAAAAGGTTTAGAAAAATAATCCTAATCATCAATAGCAATAATCAATTGCCTTAAAATATCAACAGTAACATTATAGCAAGCCCATAAAAAGTCCATAACATAACGGTCTTGACACCTCAGCCTAAAGATACAGATAAGTAAAGATACAGTTAAAAACCAAGGAGTTAGCAGTCTGCTTTCTCAGTTTCAATTAACACTCAAAATGCGAGTGCCCCCCTTCCCTAATCTCAGCCCCTGCACCTTGAAACGACTGTACAGGACACTGTTCTTTCCTCTGCAGAGTGCCAGCTCAATATGGCGGCTGCACTGCGTTTCATTCCAAACGTGATGGAGTGTGAAGCAGTACTGATATTCAGCTAGCTATTCAACAAAAAACATATGCCTCAACATAATTGCAAGATCAGCATATTTTTCTGACTTAATATCGAAAAACAATAACCCCAAAGTCTTATTCAGTGTAATCAATTCTGTTCTCAATGGTCCATCCAGTACAGATCTTGTACCTGAAAATGACTGGACAGAGAAATTCGCTGCTCATTTTATTGGGAAGATAGAGAGCATTCGGTCTCAAATTTCACCTGATCCACGAAATCTATCCACCTTCAACAATAGTCTTGCTTCACTTTCCCAGTTTCAAACCATTAACATCTCAGCACTAGATAAAATAATTTCTCAAATGAAATCCTCTACCTGTGGTGTAGATATTATCCCAACTAAGTTTTTTAAAGAGATATTCCCCTCTGTTGGTCATTTATTAACAGTTCTTTAACTTCTGGTAATTTTCCCATTTGTTTTAACCATGCAATCATTCAACCGTTACTGAAAAAGCCTAATTTGGATCCCCTATTACTCAATAATTACAGACCAATTTCTAAATTATCATTTTTATCTAAGGTGCTTGAGAAAGTCATTTCAACTCAATTGATATCTTTTATGAATAGTAATGATATTTTTAATAGTTTTCAGTCAGGTTTTAGAGCTCGCCATAGCACAGAGACAGCCCTCATGAAGGTTTCTAATAATCTACTTTTAACAGCTGATAAAGGTGACTGCACAGTCCTGGTGCTTTTAGATTTGAGCGCTGCCTTCGACACGATTGATCACTCCATTCTCCTGCACCGTCTAGAAACCTGGGTTGGTCTTAAAGGAACTGCTACTGCTGAATCTACTACGTTCATACCTCTCCAATAGAACCTTCTCTGTTGTCATAGCAAATGCCTGTTCCTCTGTTACCCATTTTAATTGTGGTGTTCCTCAAGGCTCTATCCTTGGCCCACTGCTGTTTTCAATATACATGCTTCCTCTCAGCCAGATCATTCAGAACCATAGTATCTCCCACCACTGTTACGCAGATGACACGCAGTTATATGTCCCTCTTCAAACCAACAACCCCAGCAGCCTTGATAATCTGTTTGCCTACCTCAGTGATTTTAAATGTTGGCTGTCCCAAAACTTTTTAAAATTCAATGACGATAAGTCTGAGGTCATAGTCGTTGGTCCCACTAATTCTACCAGCCTGCTTCACAGTAAGCTTGGTTCCCTGACCAAAAACATTAAGCAATCTGCTAGAAATCTTGGAGTTATTTTTGATGCGGATCTCTGTTTTGATGCTCAAGTGAAAAATGTTGTTCAGTCATGCTTTTTTCAACTCAAAAATATCTCCAAAATCAGATCATTCCTGTCTCCTACTGATTTACATAAGGTCATACATGCATTTACTTTCTCCCGCCACGACTACTGCAATGCACTTTATGCCGGCATCAGTCAGAGCTCCCTTCACCGACTCCAACTGGTACAGAACGCTGCTGCCCGGATTTTAACTGGCACTAAGAGATATGAACATATTACTCCGGTACTTGCCAACTTACACTGGCTGCCTGTTACATTCCGCATTGATGTTAAAATTCTACTTATCACTTTTAAAGCATTAAATGGCCTTGCTCCAAATTACATCAAGAACTTATTAACCCCTTACGTGCCTGGGCGTTCACTTAGATCGGTGGATAGGGCTCTGCTGGTTATTCCTAGGTCTCGGCTAGTGACCAAAGGTGACCGGGCCTTTGCTGTTAGAGCCCCCAAACTGTGGAACAGTCTGCCTATCGAGATCAGACAGGCAACATCTTTAGTGTCTTTTAAATCTCTTCTTAAAACATTCTTTTATCGAAAAGCTTTTATGAATGTTTGACATGTTGCTGTGTTTTATTATCCCACTTTTGACAGTCTATATTTTTGGGTAACTTCATTTTATTCCCCACTGTTTTATGATCTGTTTGTTTTTCTTTTGTTTTTAATTGTTGTTTTTTAATTCTTTTTGTTAAGCACTTTGTAACTTTAAGAAAAGTGCTATATAAATAAAGTTTTATTATAAGTATTATAATTGAGTTGATAGCATCTATATCTAGCTATCCAGCTATGTCATTTCTCCAAGATCTTCCAAAAAAGACATAAAATGTGATTAGAAACAGATCAGGTTGTTGGCATTGTGCTGGTTAGTTAGCTTACATGCAGTGGTTCGTCTATTAGCTTGACTTGAATCTTGAATCTATACCACTATACCGGCATGATATATTGTAATAAAGCAGCGTTAGACTGCTTTTGTTCGCTGTAACACACCCCCTGCTTGCTCCAAAATGTTTTTTTTTTTTTTATGTGACCCTTTAATGAAGCACGGACATGAAGAAAAGTCTTACGCTAGCGTGATCGCTAACACTAGCGAACGCTAACATTAGCTAACAATTGTTAAAGGTTTTTGCCTCTTCATCATTCGCCATCTTCTTGCATATCCGCTTCTGACTCTGGGCTAACATGGGACAAAGGCACCTAATATCTAACATTAACATTGTTTCACTTTATTAAGGTTATGTTCATGTTACCGGTCTCAGGATTGGAACCTGAGGACGGCTGAGAACAATGACAAGAAGTCACACACGTTAGCGTGTAGAATGTTCTGTTTTATTTACTCTTTCTTTTATCATGTATCTTCGTTTCAAATAACATATCTCTTTATGTTCTTCAGGTATCCTGGCTCAAAACACATTACTCAAAATTGTCCAATATGTACTGCAATTATACTGAGATAGTAAAATCAAAATCAAAATCAAAATGCAACTTAAATACATGTATAATATCACTTTTTCTTTGCACATGAATTCTGTTCCAATAGCTGCATCTACACATATTCTACATATATGTCTTTCATATTTCAATGATGACCATAACACAACTAAAACATAATAACTAGAATGAAATAAATGTTCCCTATAACTTATACAAGGTTCACAATTTGCATTAGAAACGTGCTTCAATTAACAACTATCACAGAACAATGATAGTGCTTCATATCTCATTCTATACATAGCTACCTGATTTATATGTAACCAAAATCACCATGACATTTATCATGAATGTAATAAATCACCAGCATGGCTTTGCCAATTTCTGTAATGATTTTATGTTGTACTGATAACTCTCCATTAAATCTAAATTCACTTTAATACTGGACACTTCGCATTTCACAACACAAACAACACAAAGAAAATAACAACAAAAGGTATCATAGCTCAAGTCAAAGTCTAAACTAAAAGACTGTAGTACCTAGCTAACCAGCTACCATATAAAAGAATACCCGGCCATCTGGCTAAACCTCGCTAGCATCGCAAGCTAGGCTACACGTTAGCATGCTAAAACGAGTGGGTAATTCTTACAAATAACACCTTTTACCGCATTTCTCATTCATTCAGCTGTTGTTCACGAATTAATCCGTTTGCATTTTATAACATTTTACTGAATATTTACCAAGTTTTAACATTTTACCCACCTGAGACCAATGACAAGAAGTCACACACGTTAGCGTGTAGAATGTTCTCGCAATCTCTCGGCTTCCTCACTCTTAACCCGAACCAGAACGAAGGACCCCAAGCCAATGCAAGCGTAGAGCACCATCTACAGGTTAAACTGTATAATAGCATGTAAACTATAATTTAAGTAGATAGGATTCATTCAGTGTAAGTGTAATGAATGTTAGTGAATATGACATTTGTAAATAAATGAAAATTAACAAATAAATGAAATAGTAGGTTGTCTGTTTTTAGTGTCTGTTTTTACCTAACTTATGCATTTTATGCCTCTGACACATATTTTACAGTCCTGTACATTTAGAGTACATTTATGTCTTAGACAGGTGGGGCTCTTTGGCTAGCTGGCCAGTAACACTAAGGTTAGCTAACCTATCTAGCTAGCCTAGCATGGACCAAAAGTGAGTGCACAACACATTAGCTAACGTTACAGAATGATAGTTTTGGCTGTAGGCCTATTGACTTAGAAAGGTGCAAAAGTGGATACAAACCTTTTAACTTTATTTGCCCTGAAGTGCACAGGAGGATGAGAAGGACTGCTTCCTTGCAGAAGAGGAGCCCAACAGACCGCTTGCTGACAAACCGAAACTTTTTGCAGATGAGTCAGCAGCTGTCACTGTGGCTGACCACTGAACTAAACCAGCGGCTGGGCGACAGAAACTACCCAGCTCTGTGGAAATAACCCCACAAATGGCCGGACAGACTCAAACCAGTGTTTGGCTAGATAAAATAACCCAGCTTTTTTAGTGTGTGCGTAACTGTTCAGATCAGTGTTGCAATTTTCATGCATACAATAATTAGGCAACTTTTGTTTTTGTGGCCACAATGTACAGCTACACAATGTACAGTTGTAAGTATTTTCTTTAGAACTGTGGTTTTACACTGGTCTGTTTGAGAGCAGTCATGTGATTTTCTTGCAGGAAGTGAACAAGAAAATATAATTACTGTCATTGTGATTTTTTTTGTCTTTCCTTTGCACAGTCATGGCAACAAATGTCTTACTAAACATTAGCATTGCATGTTGGGACCAGCATGCAGTTGCATGTACACTACATTAGGTAATGTTTTACAAATGATGTATTAACAAAGGTATTCTTGACTTATAAATCAAGTACAAAGATTTAACTAATGTCATTACTAATGATGTACTAATTTGTTATAAATTATTAAGATATACTGTAATTGATAAATTGATGATTAACTCCACATGAACTCATCATTAATTCATCAGTAATTCATTGTTTATAAGTGTTACCAATAGTTCTTAAAGCAATGCCACTATTGTAGCACAGTTATATATGTATGTATGAAACCCAAAACGACCCACTTGTCAAAGTCTGCAGTCTCTCTGTGGCACACGTTGTGACTAGATGAAGGTGTTTCTGCCTATTCGACAGCATGGGAACAGCCATTTGGACTAAACACCCCTTCGACCCATTTTCACCTTACTTTCATAATAAAGTATCTTATCTTATCTTATCTTATCTATGTATCAAACGCCTGTCTTTACCCCACAGCAAAGTGAAAGTGAAAGAGCTCAGTGCAATCAATCAGGATAAAACGCACTGAAATTATTTACCTATAAGAAAAAGGATGAGAAGAAGTATATGTGGCTCCATTTCTCAAGCTTAGCAAGAGCAAGTCCAGTCTCCCGGTAATAACTCTACTGACTTAAAAAAAACAAATACGACTAAAAACGCCCGGTGTTGCTGACTAGCAGTGACTGTTTTGCTGTGCCTAGACTGGCAGCTGCGTCCTCTGCCACAAAGCTGCGGAAAAACATTTTGGGAAGAAGGATGCACAAAGGGGAAGTGAGAAGAAGTTAAAAAAACAAAGCTTAGTTGTGCAGACACATTTTGGACCATAAGGTTTTTATTTCAGGTTGTTATCAATGATTCATTAAAACATAATTTTCTTCTTGTAACAGTAGGTGTAAACAGGATATGTATAAAAGCTATGTGTGAAGTAAAGCACTGTGTTATATTCATGTGAATGAACACCACCCTCACCTTACACCAGCAGAGGTCCTCAGCTCTCTGTACTGTTGGTTTGATCCACTGACAAACAAACAGACGGACCTGGAAGAAAAGGAGAACTGATGGAGGACAGTGACTCTCAGTGTGACATGAGGAACCAGCAGGGAGCTGGGAGCTGATTTAAGGAATGGCACAAATATGAATCTCCAAATGTCCAAATATATTATATCAATAATCTTTGTAATAAATGCTTGGTTACTGTGAAATCATGAGAAAGAAATGTTTATAACCTCTAAACCTCTTCTAATGATGAAAGTAGTAATCCATGATATTTTCATATTAAGAAATATTGCTATAACTTAATAGTGATTCAACTTACAGCCAGTTCATGAAAGCTTCTCCAAAGAGCGCCACCTACAGAAACTCAAACTTCATCAACAGACACATAATACATTTGCTTCAAATATACAAATAAATCCAGTTCACTTTTACTTTGCCTTGAGATTTTATTAAGCATTACATAGTTTCCATTCATTTTGGAAACACTTAATGAAATACAGAAATGCTAAAAGCGTCTTTGTTCTCTCTTTATAGAGAATCAAGCAAGTGAGAAGACAATGACAGGGAGAAAAGAGTTGGGAATTTATTGTATGTGAAAACACAGAAACCAGTTTGGGCTCCAACACATTTTAGCTCAGCCATTGATGCCAATCTTTTTTTCACAGACCCAAGGTTTGAGTTGATTACAGTTTACATCATTCCATCCAATGAAATGTTCCACCACATAACGAAGATGGCCACAGTCTTCTTCTCTAGGAACACCGATCCCTCCGTCATGAGGCTGATTAACAGTCCAGAAGCTACAAAGGGTTAGAGCACATAAAATAAATGCTCTAAAATGATTTCCCTATTCATGTTGGTTTATTTCATAGCATGTAATTTTTAAGCTCATCCTACATGATTTCAGCAACAATTTTATTACTCTGACCTCCAATGCTAGAGGATTTTGTTAAACAAAGCTATGCTGGACTGAAAATCTGGTATGTGGTATAGAGAGGAATAGTTGTGGAAAATAATGAGATTGCTATGCCAAAGCTCATTGACTAGTTCTGCCTTTCATTCAGAGCGGTAGACCTCTTTGTGTGCCCATGTGAGCTGAACACCAACTAATGTTTGAAATTCATCTTCCATACCTCTTGGGCCTTCTCAGTGGTGTCCCATCCACCCATGTCCAGTTTCCCTCCTCCTCTCTGTCAGTCAGACCAAGCCATGCATCCTTGTTCAGTCTATTCAGAAACTCCTGCCAAAGACGGTTACAAAGATGTCTTTGAGTTTGTGTACATTCAAACAGAATTATCAGATTAAAGCTGCACTATAGGCAACAGAGCAGAGCAGCTCATCCCCATTTACTGAGACTATTTGCTTAAATGAAATTCTGTTTTCAGGTATGTACACTTCTCCACACAGGAAGTGATGAATCCAAACTTATGAGTGAAATCCAAAGTGTCTCCTAAACAGCTGTGAGCAGCTCTGTCCTGAGAAAGCTGGACTCACCAATGTTAGAAGGTTTAGGTATCTTTGGTATAAAGCATCACAAACTCGAGTGAGCTGTGTGCAGTTTACTGACGTCATCTTAGGATTTCTGGGTATTGAAGTTCAAATCTTTCCAACAGTTACGCCTGACCTATACAGCATGCGTAACGTTTGCGTATCTGAACTTGTTGCAGCATGTTAAGCTGCTCCATCAGCTCCGTCCTTGTTCCATTCTGCCTGTTATGTTGGGCTTATCTACATTTTACCTATGGGCAAATGAACACAGTTATTTAGTTTTGCTTATTGTTCCATAAACAACTCAAGTTGTACCGTGAAGAACATTAATGTACCACATAGGAGTACTTAAGAAATAAATAGAGAAACACAGAGAAATAAATAGTTTTCTCTGAAATCTAGGTAATCATCAGTATCAGGTATTCAACTAGGTTATTCTTAAATTGATTATGACCTTACTCTGGCCAAGATAATCAGACTAAGGCGTTCACATGATAATTGCTATAGTGGGAGTATTGCTGTTATCAGGTTAAAATTGCAGTCAGTGTGAA
Source organism: Centroberyx gerrardi (assembly GCF_048128805.1). Classification (NCBI taxonomy): domain Eukaryota; kingdom Metazoa; phylum Chordata; class Actinopteri; order Beryciformes; family Berycidae; genus Centroberyx; species Centroberyx gerrardi. The sequence continues at coordinate 31,062,202 of NC_135999.1, forward strand.
TTTTAAGATAATCTGTGATTTTATCTATTTCTGGCCTGTAATTGACACAATATGAATAATAAACGTCACAGATTTCACATCTTCATCTCATTTGCTTACACACACACACACACACACACACGTTTTCCCGGTAGCCCTTTATGATGACCAAGTCCGCTCCCCGGCTGAGACAGTCCTGTCTGCTCTCGTCCCAGGTTTTCTCCACAGTGGAGACGTAGTAGCAGCTACAGTCAAACTTCAGCCAGCCCTCTGGACAGCCGGCTTCCTCTGGTCAACATCACATGAGATACAGAGGCAGGTGGAAAAAAACAACAGGAGATTCATTAGGAGGGAACTGAAAGGAATGGAAAGGGATGTGTCAAACTATGAAGCCTAGGAAACAGTGTTCACGTAAAAATCGAAACCTATGTGAGTTTATATAGAAAGAAAGGAAGGAAGGTAGGAAGTAAGGAAGGAAGGAAAGAAGGAAGAAAGGAAGGAAGGAAGGAAGAAAGAAAGAAAGGAAGGAAGGAAGGAATATATAACCGTTACCAGAGCAAAACATCTTATCCTGGCAATCTTCATCCTCAGTCAATTTGTTGCAAATGGTTAGTAACTGTTTGTAATTGGTCTGCAACTGATCTCTATGTTTAGTCAGGTGGTCGTTAAAGGCCTGCTTCATCTCCATAGCCACAGTCAGCTGCTTGTAACTGGTCAGCAACTTGTCTCTTTCTTTAGTCACATTAATGTAACTGGTCTGCAACTGGTCTCTCTCTGCAGTCAGGTGGTTGTAATTGTTCTGCAGCTGGTCCCTTTCTGCAGTCAGCTGGTTGTAACTGGTCTGCAACTGGTCCCTCTCTTCAGTCAGCTGGTTGCAATTGGTCTTTAACGGGTCTCTCTTTTCAGTCAGCTGGTTGAAAATGCTCTCTAACTGTTCTGTCCCTACAGTCGGCTGGTTGTAACTGGTCTGCAACTGGTCTCTGTCTTTAATCAACTGGTTGTAACTGCTCAGCAACTGGTCTCTCTCTTCAGTCAGGTGGTTTTTTCCAGTCTGTTCAGTCCAGTTTTGGTCCAACTGGGTGTCCGTGCTGGCTGGGAGTGGAGAGAGAGGAAGTGGTCACATGACAAACTGAGCTGTCTGCAGCTTTAAATTTTAAATCAGTAGCTATGTCAGTAGTTATGGCACTTATGTAGTCAGAACTATAACTATAATTTTGATAACAGGACTGACCAGTGTGTGACTAATTTATGTTCTTGTAGGTGTGATTACTATCAATAAAAGAAAGCTCAAACACAGTGGAGTAATACACAGTGGATACCTTGATTTAACGTGTTTTCATTATAGATTTCAAGGCAATAAAAGCTAGAAAATTTGAAAGGGTCTGTAGACTGATATCCACTGTATAAGATTGTTTTTAAGGGGATGGGAGCACATTTCTGAGGCATCACTGAGAACATTTACTCTTCACTGTATTCAATGTAGTGTTTGAATAAAGATCCACATTGATGGGGATCCTCAGCTGCAGATATTCAGGCTAAAATTGTGTATAGTGTGACGACCCTCCCACTCTCCTGGCTCGTCTTGCAGGAGCCTGGTGGGCGGGGTCGTCAGAGCTGATGGAGTGCACCTGGGCCCAGTGTACTCATTGGGCTTAAAAAGCCTTCAGACCATCAGTGTCTCTCTCCCTCCTCACCTATGCACACCTTTTGTTCTGTTCTTTTGGTTTGATGTAGTTTGTGTTGTCTAGTTATTTTCCCTTAGTTTTAGTTAATAAATCGTTGTTTTAACTTTTACTTTGGCTAACTTACTAACCCTTTCTTTGTTACTTCCTTGAGCCGGGTTATAACAATAGAAGTGAGAAACAGCTCCAGTATGGATTAAAAATGACTAAATGGTTTGGAAGTGCCACAACTGGTATTCATTTGAATGAAATGGTGAGAAAAGTGTTTACTCACTGTGGAGAAGTCTTAGAGAGCTGTTGAGCGAAGCTTGTAAGATAAATAGCAGCCCAATGCTCCCAGCAAGCATTCTGTAGCAGACTTTCCCTGTAAGGCGCACGCACGCATGCACGCACGCACGCACGCATGCACGCACGCAAATATGGCAAATTAACTATAGGAAAAACCATAACCACTAACCTTTTTTCAACAAAATGTTTCACATCTTGACTGTACGGACGAGGATTAGGGCCAAAAAAAAAAATTTGAGTTCTGAGTTTAGACTCAGAATTTTGACAATAAAGTCACAATTCTGAGTTTAAAGTCACAATTATGAGAAAAAAGTCAGAATTTTGAGTTTCAAGTCACAATTCTGAGAAAAAAGTCAAAATTCTGAGAAAAAAAGTCACAATTCTGAGTTTAAAGTTAGAACTCAAATACATTTCTCACATGTGGTCCTAATCCTCTCCCATATGACCGAAACACTATCGGATGAAATTTCATTAATTTCCTTTTCGGAAAAGGCAAATATATTTATTTTCTTAATCTACGGGGAAAAAAAAATTGCTTACTACGTTTTTGCTCCTTGCTGGTCCTCAAAGTCTTATCAATGGCTGAGTCCTCAGGAATGTTTTCATATTCCTCAATGTCAGATCCACCAGGCCCAGCGGACCGCACCATGACCTTCAGCTGATACAGTATGGAGAGAGTACTGCTTTTGACTTTAAGACAGGAAGTCTGATAATGTTACCTTTATCTCACCTCATGTTTCCCCTTTAGTTGGCTAAGAACAACTTCACGTGGATCCCAGATGAGGATAAGACGTGTTTATCTGCTGATTCTCACGCTACAGCAGCAGCAGTGTGTGTATGAAGCAAAATACTGAAACTTGAGACTCTTTGATCTATTGCAGTTCAGTTTATTTATTTGCATACATAAAGGTCAGAGTCACAGAAGGGAAAAACGAACAGACTGTGCAGACAAAATAAAAGCAAATCAACCACACAGCAGTATAACAGTATATTACCTTGATTAATCAATTGCAATTCATCAACACAGCCTGTCAGTGATGTTGAAGCACTTTCTCTGCTGTACCTGCTTTCTTTTGCCTCTGTACACATTGAGGCACATTATACACACAGATACGTACATTTTAGGTGTCTTATCTAAAAAGACATTACATTCAGATATTATACAAGTTCAACATTACTAAGGACATTTAAGGACTGAACAGAATTGACTAGATTTTTGCCCTTTTCTGGACTACAGTCTGTATGTCTCTAACAGTGACTTTGTGAACAAATGTACAAAATGTCAAGACTTCTGATATTTGAACCTAATACCAAATGGTCAGAAATGTTTGATTTGGTTTTCTAATGATTCATCATGGAGCTGTGACCGCTGTGTCAGACACCACTGGCTGAGGTAATGAGTGGTGTATTAACTTTACTTTTCACTCAGGGAAGAAGATCACTCCAAAGGAGACGGTTTGAGAAAGTAATGAAGTATGAAAATGTGTGCTGAATGTACAGCTGAGCAGTAAGGCAGAAGAGAGATGGAGGGAGAAGTGCATTCACTTTTTATTTAACAAATAAAGATTCAGTTGTATCAAGATCAGTCAAGTTATAGCACCAAATATTTCAGTGTTTCAAGTTAGTCTCTCAAACTTTTCCACATCAGATTACATTCTGAAACATTCTGGAGTAACCATCAGTGAGGTCAACGTTCCCATGAATGACTTCCAGGTTTCATCCACTGTTTAGTTATGACTTTGCTTTCAGGGATCATTTCTATAGTTTCTGACTGGAGAAATGTGTTTTTACAGTGTTTGGTCTCACTAACCACCATGATGAGTTTTGATATTTCCTTCTGACAGTGAAGTGGACAGTGAATAATGATTCAGTTCATATGTTCACTGTCATTGATGACTGTTCTTTGCCGTCTAGTGGAGCATTGAGGAAGGAAATATGATTTGAGTGGTTATTCACAATGATGTACAAAACAAAACCATTTGAAGTTTTTAATAGGACAAAATTTTATTGCATGTGCTTGTTGGAGTCAAACAAACAAAATTTGACAAAATCATGCAATATCCAGTATATAAATTATTAAAGTTGTGAAATGAGCAACCTTATGTGATCAATATAAAGTGTTGCCTAGTGAAGCAGGATTTGAACTCTCCTCCAGCTAGTCAGCATTGAGTTGACATTATAAAACGTTTTTTATGTTGGTTTTTTTTTCTTTGAACATTTTTGTGCGTCATGAAGGTGTAACGATTCAGCGTTGTATTTCATATCTAGTCATCTTTATTTGTTTGCTTGATTGTGTCTTTGTTGCTTTTGAGGAGAGATCTTTTATAAGCGTCTTGGAGGCTTTATTTTAATCTCATCTACACAACCTGGATTTTTTTCTCTTTCTGTGGTTTATCATTTTTATATACACAAATAAAGTTCATGGTCATTTTCACTGTCTGTGGAGAATGCATTGAGTGTAGTTCAAGCACATGAGATGTAAAACATACAAACAAATATGATGACTTTCTCCTGTTAAAATATTCCAAGAAATTTATGACAGTCTTGTGTTAGGCCTATAGGTAGGCTATTTCTGTGGTGCAGCAATTGCTTGCATTCTCAAAAAATGAAGTTCTATTTGTATATTTTATTTTTCTGTTTTTGCCTTACCAGTGAAATTGATAATATACTGTATTTCCTCTAATAGTGGCCCAGGCCTTTATTTACCTCAACTGCAGAGGGTACCAGGCCTTTATTGGAAGCAGGCTTATATTAGAGACAGGCCTTTATTTCTAATTCCCTCTGTTTGATAAGTATATTTGCTCATATTTTAGTACGAAGCCTCCTTGTTTTCTGATCTGCTGCTGTTGGGGTATGTTAGGTAGACGTTTTTTTGTTACTGCAATGCATTACGATAATTACGGTAATCGACGACAGCATGCTCCAGAGGCTTCCGCCGGCCGAGCCGTCTTGTGGCACTTGTACGTTACTACAAACTACAGTTACAAACAGCCACCAGGAGTTTACCGGTATCCACCGTTGTTTGCATGTAAGCTGAAGCTAACTGAAGCTAACTGAACCTGGGCACCGATGTGTTCCCGGTGATCCGGCCGAGATTTCGGCGGGGGTCCGGGGCTTGGATCGGGAGGATCAATGCGGGCCGTGGGCGCGGTGGAGAGGCAGCGGCGGAGAGAGGAGACAGACACGGTCCAGCCATGTACTAGGTTTTGACCTAGTTTTTTCCCCCGGCCTGTATTTGAGGTTGGCCTTTATTTGTTCGTGTCGACGACGGCCCCGGCCATTATCGGAGACCCGGCTTTTAATTGACTACAGGCCACTATTAGAGGAAATACGGTACATAAAGTGAATTGATAGAACATAGAGTAAAATGTTAAACTCTGTCAGTTACCAAAGAAACAGCACCATCTGCTGGTCACAAAATCAGACTGCAGCATTTCCCACCATTACTGTAATAGTTGACTCATGACAGAGGTAGGTGAAACTGAAAGTAGATTTTGACATTGAACGGAGCAGAGACGCCATTACAGGGTGTGTTGTGATCTCTACTGAAAAAACACATTTGGAGGATTGTAAGCAGCAAGTTGAAGTGAATGTGATTTGGTGAGTCTTGCTATTGAAACATATTTTGGATACCAGAGCAAATGGATGGGAAAAATGCTCTTGTTGAAAGTTGCCATGTGTGTTCAGAGACTTTCAGAGATCCTGTCTCTGAGCTGAGGCCACAGTTTCTGTTCCAGCTGCCTGAAGAAATTCTGGGAACAAGCTAAAAACAAAAACTGTCCCATTTGTAAAAGAAAATCCTTGAAGGGTCATCCAGGAGTGAACTTTACTCTGAAGGAACTAGCTGACTCCTATGCTGGGAGACAGAAAGCTGGGTCATCTGAGACGGATAAAGGAGAGGAGAAAGTAGAGGTGGTGTGTAGTAAACATCCAGCAGAGCCCAATTGGTTCTCTAAGGAGGAACATAAAGCTGTGTGTCCTGTCTGAGTTCTCTCACCTCCACGGTCACAAGGTGGTTCCTATAGAACGAGTATTCAGTGACCTGAAGGAGCAGCTGAAATCTGACTTAAAGTCTCTACAGGACAAGAGGAACAAATACAAAAAGGTTGAGAGGAAATACAACAAAGTGGTTAAACACTCCAGGAACCAGCTGGTGGCCACAGAGAGGCAGATCAGAGCAGAGTTCCACAAGCTCCACCAGTTCCTGAAAGAGGAAGACGAGGCCAGACTGGCGGCTCTGAGGGAGGAAGAGGAGCAGAAGGGGAAGACTATCGCCAGAGAGATGAAGATCATGCAGGAGAAGATCTCGTCTCTCTCAGACAGTATCTCTGCTGTTGAAGAAGACCTGAAGAAACACAATGTGCCATTCCTCTCCAGACCAGCGCCAGAGCCCAGTGCTCACTGTCGGATCCACAGCTGGTCTCAGGAGCGCTGGTCGATGTGGCCAAACACCTGGCAACCTGTCCTTCAGACTCTGGGAGAATATGAAGGGGAAGGTCAAGTTCAGCAAGCTGAGGCTTCTCTGTGATGTTAAGGGACGTCACTAAGGTAGGTGTGTGTGTGTGTGCGTGCGTGCGTGCGTGTTTGTCATTAGTGTTGTTTTGAGTTAAGGGTAGAATTATGGTTATCTGTATGTGGGGAATAATGGTTGAGCCTGTGGGTAAGATGAGCCTACCCCCCATGTATAAAGGCAACCAGTCTTAAAAATCCTAGGTTAAAGATGAACTTTCTGAAAATGTGGGTTTATGTTAAGTGCACTGAGCTTTTAAGTTTTACTGGGTTTTTTTTCCCAGGGCAGCTTAGGGCATCACATGGCAAATTCAGGTCAGGCAGTCAGTCATCTGTCGCTTCATGAGATGATACGCTTTGTGAGTCTTTGACTGCGAGATGCAGTGTTTCCCATACAGAGGCACAAAAGTTGTAGCCTGGTAAGACCATCCTGATCACGTGACCTCACATTCTGTTTCGCTCCACAGATCAGTCTGGACTTCTAGCCGCCCACATCGATTTCAGTGGGCGGGAGTACTTGCCTTGACAGACAAACTCCTTCAGCCAATCAGCGAATCCAAATTCAAATCCAGTCGGAAGAACGGCGAAAACGTCTTTTCCGCCGAGAAACTCCGCTAGTGCATGCTGTTGTTCTTGTTTAATTGTTGTTATTGAGTCTATTTCTGCAATAACTGCACTTACTGCTGTGTTTACTCTACTAACGTTAACGTTACCGCTCGTTGCTTCGGGAGACGCCATTACTGTTTTGCCAGTGGCGGCCTGTATTTCACGTCATCAACTACGACGCAGTCCCTGATTGGCCCGGTTACGTCATCAACTACGACGCAGTCCCTGATTGGCCCGGTTACATTGTAATTTCAGGAAATCGATGTGGGCAGCTAGAAGTCCAGACTGATCCGTGGAGTGAAACAGAATGTGAGGTCACGTGATCAGGATGGTCTTACCAGGCCACAAAAGTTGGTCAGTGTATAGAAATTAATCTAACTCAATCTCTAACGCACCTGATGTGCACATCATGTCATGTCTGTCATGTGGAGAAGCATAGACCAGCAGACCAGCAGCACTGAACTCAATCCAACGGTCTCTTGGTGTGAAGACAGAAGTTTAACTTAACATTCCACAACTTTCTCCAAACTTACCTGTGTTTGTTCTACTACTGGTTGCATCTGGAATGTTAAGAAACCACTCAGATCATATTTCCTTCCTCAATGCTCCACTACGAAGCAAAGAACAGTCATCAATGACAGTGAACATTTGAACTGAATCATTGTTCACTGTCCACTTCACTGTCAGAAGGAAACATCATGACTCATCATGGTGGTTAGTGAGACCAAACACTTTAGAAACACATTTCTCCAGTCAGAAACTATAGAAATGATCTCTGAAAGTAAAGTCTTAACTAAACCAACCATGAAAACTGGAAACCATTCGAGTGAAAGTCATTCTCTGTGATGGTTTCTGTCATTGTCTGGTTCGGAGGAGTGAAAATGTTTCTCCCCCCAAATGAATGAATAAACAACATCAAGTGAAGTTGAGCTGAGAGTTTGTTTCTTCACACATGACAGAAATGAAGAGATGGTGACAGAGCTTCCTGTTGAGCCACTCCTCCACTGAATATCACTAACTCTTCCTCACTGAATATCACTAACTCCTCCTCACTGAATATCACTAACTCCTCCTCACTGATTATCACTAACTCCTCCTCACTGATTATCACTAACTCCTCCTCCACTGAATATCACTAACTCCTCCTCACTGAATATCACTAACTCCTCCACTGATTATCACTAACTCCTCCTCACTGATTATCACTAACTCCTCCTCACTGAATATCACTAACTCCTCCACTGAATATCACTAACTCCTCCTCACTGAATATCACTAACTCCTCCTCACTGCAACCAGCTGCTGCTCTGCTGCTCATCTGACTGCAGGTAAGAACAAACTGCATGGAACAACTTGGCTTTCTGGATTGGGATTCTTGCTTGTGTTCTAAAATGACTCACCTTTTAGTGTTGGAGGTAGAAAGATAGTGTCCAAGCAACTTGTATGTTAGTCTGCAAGATTCAAGCAGCTGTGTGTGTGTGTGTGTGTGTGTGTGTGTGTGTGTGTGTGTGTGTGTGTGGGGTGAGTCTTTGTACTGGATAAGCTGTACAAGCAGGCAGAGGAGCAAAGCTCAACTGTTCACTTCCAACTTCTTTGTTAGATTTGGACTCAACCAGGATGCAAACTGCTTCATGTCTGGATGAAGGTTTAGCTTCTGTCAAAGTCACTATGAGTACAACTTTGATTTCTTATGCAGCAAGGTGCATGGACTGTATAGAACCCAAGGTGAATAAACTTTCACTGCAGTCAGTGTGTGTGTGTATCTTTCTGTCAGCAGTGTGGGAACAGTGGAGGATAAAGCTGTGTATTATATGAGACGCTGTTTAGCTGAAACAACTGTTGGCTTTGGCTTTTACAGAATGATCTTGTTTGAAACTAATGCATTTACTATCGTCTGCTGTTCTTTCCATTTGTGCCATGTTTATTATTCTCATATCCAAATGGATGCAGGATTTGTTGAGTACAAGGATTTTTGATTAGGAGTGTGTGCAACATGGTGTTACCAATAACATACGAGAGTTCGACTGATATGGGTTTTTAAAGCTGGTATCGCCAATAGATGATGCTTTGTGCCAATATTCAATATCTTTAAATTTGACCATTTTCATGCCAAAACTTATACATATTCACTGTTTCCCCCCAAAGTTTAATGTAGTCAGGGTGGAGAAGCCTCTGAAACAGCATTTAGACCCTGATGGGACACTAAAACTCTCCACTGAAACCAGACTAATGAAACTTTAGTGTTAGCAGCTGTTTAAGGCAGAGTGACCCACTGCACCTGTCCAATGGAAAGATACATTACTGCCTTTACATGAAGAGTGAATTCACTGAAACAGTATTGAACAATGAAGTAACTAAATGAAACCAAATGAAATGTTTTTTTCTGTAGCTGTGAGAGAGCAGATGGACAACATGACATATTTCATAAAGCGATATATGGGTCCAATATATGGTTTTTCATTCTGGGCATGTGTGGAACTGATGTGACAGATTCAACTCAATACTTATTATATAGTAAGTAAGACTAGTAGTTGATCTGTATTTTGTAGTATAGCTTGTTAGTAATTCAACTCAATTGAAATGTGAATAGTGTTGTAGTAGTTTATGACTTTTTTGTAGTTAAGAAAATTATACTTCTGTAAGATTTGCTGTAGTTCATCTTTATTCAGTGTACAGTAACTATTAGCTTGTAAACATTACCCAACACTATACATATTGTGTTTTTATTCATCATGATCCATTGTCTTTTCCAGTCTGATATATTCACTATGATATACCACTCTGTCAGTGTTTCTGTAAAGCCACTAGATGGCAGCATTGTTTCAGTTCTGACTTACTGCTGCAGTTCCACAGCTGAGGCAGAAGTCATGTTCACTTTTCAATGGAAAGGACAGTCCACGGTATATATGAGTATATGGAGTAAATGATTGGCACAAAATCAAAACATATGTAGGTGCCTTTTAAAGTCACTTACAGTTTGTCTCAACTGATTTGACCCATTTCTCCAAACTAAGGTTACCGTGCTGCTTTCTTGTCAGATCTTTATAGAAACCAAACACTGACATCAGCACTACACACTCACAATCTATTGACATATTCAGCCTTATCCACAGCAATACTAATGTCTCTTAATAATGTGATTTTACGGATTTTTATCCGTAATTTGTTGATTTTGTCAGCAAAGCGTCTGTTCCTCACAACATTGTAAATACTGTAATATATTTGGGTCAGCCTTGTGTTAGCATTAGCTTGGCAGCATGAGTGAGCATGGTGAGTCAGAACTTGTTTGGTAATACGATTTAGAGCCCGCATAAACGAGGCCTAAGTGTCTAGTAGAATGTTGAGGTAGCCTTGTACTAAAATTTGTTTGCAGATTAAGTTGGTAGCAACCATACTTAAAGCCCGCACAAATGGGGCCTCTGATTAATTGTGTGACTAATATAAACATTGCGGGTGGCTGGACAGCTGAGCGGGTCCTGGCATTCAATGAGAAGCTGCCAGACAAGCCAGCAGGCCAGTCAGACTTAGCTTTGCCTAAGCAGATACAAAGTGGATATGCAGACTGCTGAGTTGGTCTGGTATCTGCGTGTGTAGGATAGTGTAGGATATAAACATATTATCATAGTATGTGTGACTTGGTGGGTTTAGATGTATGAATGCTCATCTTGGATTATGGCACAAGGGATTTTAACATCATATCCTGTGAATGGACAAATGCAAATGTAATATTTCATAGTTTCACATGGAAAAGGTTTGTCAATTTTAGTGATGTCATATGTGACATTTTTACATGTGTGTTACAGTAAGAAGGCAGAAGGATTGATGAACATGTTAAATCACAATTTGCTTCAAAATAAACAAGTTTACTGTCCTAACAAATGGCTTTATTCCTCATTTTACAGTTTTTACAATCATTTATCACTTTTCAAAGCACTTCATGCACAACAGCGTTTAATGTGGATCAAACAGAACTATTTTTCATATTGCTGACACAAAATGAATTCAATGTGCACTGTGCACAACTTTCAAATACGACATAATATAGTGAATACATTTTTTTTATTTAGAAAAAAAGATATTGAGAGGTGAGAGACAATGGCACAGTTTTTTTATTTTTACTGTAAACTATCAATGTTACTGTAATACAGTACTGGAATTTGTCCCATGCTGTTGTGCAAGCAAAAATAAAATAAGCAGATTACAGTATCTTTACACATTTTATTCTACCAACCAAAGATCCACATAACACAAAGGCTCACTGCAGTGTTACTAGCTGTTCTTAGTGTTTTCTGCCTCTACTCAGCAGATGACAGTCTGCTGTTTTAGCTGACTCATACAATTTGGAACGCGTCTTCATTGTGGATAGGCTTCCCTTAACACTCAACTGTTGTTCAAGTGAATGAACCAAACAGAGATGTGAGCTCCAGTAGAAAAATATGCAGGTTGCTTATTTTCATTAAAACCTGACTGTTTTGTTAAAGCCTTTCCTGCAGTGAAGGCCTAGCTGGACCCAGCGCAGTAAACTGTGAACTCTGTGCACAAGAAACCAGTCATACAGTACTGACCGGATTCAATGTGTGAGTCAGCCAAACCTCAAAACGAGTCCCACACACACACCAGTGGACCAGCAGAGAATAATTCCCCTCCGGTGATGGTCCTGAAACCAACCAACATGAGAACTGAAATTCAACATTTACCTCAGGCTATGCCCTATATTGCCTGTATATGACCGCTAAGAATATTGTATTTAAAAACGTAGACAAGACTCTAAAGGATGCGGACTGAACAATTAACACACACAGCTTTATTTAAAACTTTACACTACTTAACTCCACACAATCGCTCGGGGTCTGAGCCTTGAAGTCAGCAGTCCTAACCGACTGTGAACGGCACCCACACCCATATGAGTGCAAAAGCTGAGCTTGGCTGGGTAGAACAAACCCTGTGGAACCCTGTAGAACAAACTCCCCACCCCCACCGCTCTCCCCCTCAGGCACCAGGCTCCCGGGGGAGGGGGGCGTTGAAGTGTGTGTCACAGTCACAGGCAGACACACACGGTCAGTTCACTTCAGTTCAGTTCAGTTCAGTTCAGTCCAATAATGTACTATTGGCATGAAAGTGCAGCAAACACAGTATACTGTAGACCTACCAAAGCAGACATTCCAGTTGCATGAAGCTAACCTGAAAACATATGAACAGTTGAACACTGATGTTATTATGAAACTTGTAACAACAGTAATGATACAAACACACAGAGTGAGTCTGACTGGAGAAAGGCTGCCTGGTTGTCCCTGCTACAGGTGGACGACCTCCTTCCTCTCCCTCAGCAGAGAGGGAGCTTCTCTTCTCTTCTGCAGTTGTTGAAGTTGACCATGATGATGTGGAGAGATCTTGTTCATTTTATTGTATGTGTCACATTCAGTTAGAAAGTGCAGCTCTCTCTCCTCTGCTCTGTCGACTCTTCTCCATAGCCAGGCTGAGGCTGAGTCTGTACTTTGTTAAGGTCTTCTTCAACTCTTGATGGTTCACCTTAGTCAGATCCTTTGCTGCTGTGTCAGACAGAGCCATGTTAGGTAGGATATTTTAATGGCATAGAAAGCCATTCTTGCTTTCTCCTTGTGTTCATTCACAGCCAAAGAGAAGTTAAACTAGTTTTTAAACCTAAATATGTGTCATTTGTGGTCCAATACTAAATGTGCTGCTAGTTCCCTGATATCTGGAGCTTTTACAGCAGGCTTTTCATTTGGTGAGACCGGTTGCAGGTGAATTTTCTATTCATTGTTAAAAAGTTCTGTCTCACTCCACGAGTGAAGAAATTTGTTCATTTGGTCTCAGTTTTAACTGCACGGTTACTTTTTGTATACATTTAATACGTCGCTGTCTGACAACCTTAAAAATAATCCGTCATGTCAAACAGAATGAGTCGCTCTTTGAAAGTCCATAAAACAGGCTTAACTTTGCTTTCCTGTGATTTACGTATCTTTACTAATATATCTAGTGAAAATGCGGGTGGGCTTTATATTAAAAGTAAATTATGCAAAATATTTATTTCTATTTATTTCTATTAGAATTTGAATGAACATACTTAGGGACATTGCAAAATGGCGTGAACAACTTCCCGACCGGACGGCAAGAAGATCAGTTGTTTAGTCTGAACTGCCCTCGTCAGGCAACATTTGATTAGTCTGACCTAGGCTTAAGATGTTTCCATGCCACAGTAACTGCTTAAACAGAGTGCAATTGTTAGGCTACAAAACACTTGGATTATGCTGCACGAGCTCTTTGGAATAATTTGATAGTCATTTTATGCTTTTTTTGGAGGTGTAAAAAGATGGCTTTGTTAACTTCAATAGTTTGGGAGAAGACTGAGATAACTGAGAGAACTTGTTGTGTGTTTGGCGGTCCTACAAACTTTAATGGAGTTTTGACTGACGACTGGCGAGTAGATAATGACTGAATTTTCATTATAGGGTTCAGTATTACTTTAACAAACATTGTGCTTTGTTCGTCAACCCTATCCTTGTCTATCCTAATTAAAGCTTGTAAGTTATTTAAATGTATTAATGTTCAGTGACAAAATTTGTGTTTTGAAGCCAGGCAGTGAGATATAGATAGAGTCATTATGCGTTGGCATAAAGAATAAAGCTTGAAACGCACTTCTAACATAAACAATGTTGCAGATACAGTTACTGTTTAGGGATATATTTATTGGTATTTCGAAATCAAAGGCCAAAAAATACATTGTAAGAATAATTTTCCCATAATGAAACTACATTCCTCAACTTCTTGGTTGAGCAGTGAACAGCCAAAGTGCATAAAGCTTCATGCATCTGGTCCATTTCTACTTTTTATAAGCATATAAGCATCAAAATACACAAATACAACTTGTCACACGCAAACTCACACGGTGGCACAACAGAATAATCAGAATTCAAAAACAAAGAACAAAAGGGGAAAAGAATTACGACGAGAAAGAAAAGAGCAATGGGAACACTACCACATATAAAGTGACAAAGCTTTGCTCTTTTAGGTAAGGTAACAGAGGTTTTTATGAAATTAGATTAAAGCTTTCACCTGCTCCATTCATCTGAATATTTGCCCCAATTGCTCTTAATGCAGAGCTTGTACTTTAAACCCTGAAAGAAACCTGAAAGTTCTGTCCAAACCTGATCTGAGCCTGGGCTGTAATAGCTTTTGGTCACAAAAACTAAAGCTTATTTGCTAATTGTTAATATTGTTTTGCTAATAATAAATTGCTAATAACAGTATTTTCAATGTTTCTTAATTGTAGCCGACCCAACCTTAGGCAATGACATGAGAATTTAGCTTGACCCAAGCAGAGCCTGTTATGTCACATAGAGTTCAAGCATGAATGTCATATTGTAATGCAGGGTAGCTTCCCTGTCCTGTGGAGGTACAGGAATGGGTGGACAAACCCAGTCATCACAGCAATAGATAAAGAAATGGTACAGGAAATGTTCAACTCCTGGACAGTTATATAAGAACTAAGTATAAATATGATCACAAAGGGAAGATAGCTGATGATTGTAAAGACTGTGATGATCAGAATGACCTTAAAGGCCTTCATCTTTGGATCACCGCTCCTCCCCTTCTCCCTCTCCCCTTCCCCCGGCCCAGGCTTTCTCAAAGCCCTGAGAACTGAGAGGCAGCAGAACAGTTTCACTGAGAACAACAGCAAGTACAGACTCATGGTACAATATTGTAACACAGTTGTTATCTCAAGCATAAATGCATAGAGAAAAGAGACTCCAAGCACCAGCAGCCAGACCACAGAGCAGCAGGCCGCCCTGTACTTGAGGGATTTCAGCCTGAGGAAGAGCACAGGGTGGATGACCGCAAGGTAGCGCTCCACACAGATACAGGTCTGGAAGAGCGGGCGGCCGTGGAAGAGAAAAACAGAGAAAAACGCAACGGCCCGAAAGACACCGACGGTGCCGTGATACAAGAAGATGAAAAAACAGATATTTGACAAACCAAAAAGCATCTCAGACACAGTGAGGTTGAGAGAGAAGAACTCCAAGGTCATCACGGTTCTTGCTCTGGTCACCATCAGCCAAAGGATAAAGCCGTTGGCAGGGAAAATCAGGATGAAGTTGATTGCATTTGCAGCAGTAAGAAGCGAGGGAAGAGGAAGATGTTGAAGGTAGGAGCTGTTGGTGAAGACGGGGACTGTGTTTTCTTCAAGGCTGACCATCTTGACTCCACAGTTTCTACGGAATGTTGAAGAAATCAGAGTGCCATGTTGCTTACTGCTTTGACAGGAAAACCAGCTTTAACACAATCAAAAAAATATTGAAATCATACTGGCTAGATATTTCTGAAATGGTTTGTGTGAAGTCGTTACTTCAGTAAAGTGATGAAAGCATGTCTTCCAACCTGGTGTGCTGGACTCCTCCGTCTCTCTTCAGCAGCTTCAGCGTAGTGTGATCTGTGGAAAGAAGTATTATCTCTCTACCTGACAGCACCTCACCTTTTCTCTGCTGTCTCCACACCTGTTCAGTGGATCATGTTACTCACATTTATATTCATGTCACAGCAACCATTACCTGGACAAACATTACCTGGAAACATGCAAATACTGTGCCAAAAAATACAGAACAGCACATCAAACAATCTATTTGAGTATGGGGGGCAGAAGAGGAGAGGGTAAAAGGACAGTATGAAATTCAGCTTAAGATAAAAGTTTTATTTTAGTAATCATTGAACTAAAAATGGCTATTCCACTATTTTAAGACTTAATTTAGGAGGCAGCCAAAATTGTTTGTTTGATATGGAGAAACCATTTTAGGGTATTGTGCAATGCATATCCCTCCCTCCATCCATCCATCCACCCATTATGATCACACTTATTTCCGGTGAGGTTCAGAGCAGCCCAGATGTCCTTTCCACCATCAACTCCCCCTGGGGGATGTCAAAGCAATCCCAGATATGGTGGGACATGTAGTCCCTCCAGCTTCTCCCCCAAGGCCATCTGGGAGATACAGTCCCTCAAGCATGTCTTAGGTCTGCCCCAAGGTCTCCAAACAGTCAGCTATACCCTTACCAGGGGTCTGAACCACCTCTTGGAAGGAGCGGTAGCTTGACTCCGGGATCGCTGAACTCCTTACACAAGGTGTGTGTGTGGTGCATGGTGCGTGAGTGTGTGTGTTTGTTTTTGTCCTTTTATAATTAGTCTAATTGTAACTGTAACCATGTCTGTTATTTGTTGCATATTGTGTTGTATCTTATGTTGTGTATATTTTATTTTTGTCTTTTGTCAGGACCCCCTCGAAAATGAGATGGTACATTTCAAGGGGTTTTATCCTGAAAATAAAATAAAATTTGTTACAATTTGTTACACTATCATTGAGAGTGAGGCTAGCCACTCTACAGAGAAAATGTATTGAAAATACATTCTCTTTGAATACAATGTCAAAGAATATATGTTTGTGACAAATCCATGTCCAATGGACATCTAAGATTTATATATATTCCTTGTTTGCCCGCTCTCGGTACCCATTGCATGTCTGACCGTCCTGGAAGAAGGATCCCTCTCTCTGATTCCCTTCTCAAGGTTTCCTCCATTTTTTGTTTCCTAACTAGCATTTAAGTAGCATTTAGGCTGCTACCAATAGAATTTGAAATTTGATGACTTTGGCAATCCCTTGAGTCCCTTAGGAGTAGTGTTTTACATCACTGTTGCAAAGACGACTTGCCTCTGAACTCCTGATGTGATTTGCTACTCTCTTAACCTCCTTGCAGGCTGGTTTGTCAGATAGCTGATATGAAATGATACAACTTACACATTACATCCTCCATTGATAAGTCTCTTAGAAAGGGAGAGGAGGCGGCACACACATACACACACATGGAGCAGCCTCTCATTTTGAATCAAAGAAATTAAAAACTGTGTAAGGACACTAATGGATACTGCTGCATACACACACACACAACACACTGTGTTTCTGTGACCGCTGGACAACGCACACTGTTCTTCTTTCTCTCTGTTGGATAGAAGATCTTCTGTTGTTATTTGACTCACCAGCATCTTGTGCAGTGAGCTGTTTCATCCATCTGAAGAATACAGAGTTTGTTAAACTAACCTGTTGGCTTCTGCCTTTAATCTATGGCCTATATTGTTCTTTTTCACTGCCTCACGCTACCGGAAACGATTGTGATGTGGATAGCAGGGATTGCCTTTACCCCACGGAAGGAATGGTGTCAAACTGTGAGTTGACTGCTCTCAAGTGTACTGTCTGATTGACTCTGTCTGGACTCTGGGAGGGAACTAAGTCAGAGCCAAGAGCTCCCACAGTACACTAGAGATCAGATGACTTCCAGTTGCACTGCTTTATTTCTTACTAATGACACAAGACTGGCAGAGTGTGTCAAGTGTTGAACTAAGAGAGAGAGAGAGAGAGGGCAGGCAGGCAGGCATAGAGAGAAGGAGGGAGGGAGAGCCGGGCAGAGAGGGAGGCAGAGAGAGAGGGAGGGAGGAATCCCCTGATTCAATCTGATTCCCTGAACCAGCTGGTATCAGACCTCAGCAGCATGTGTCAACACCAAGACACACACCAACACACACCTAGAGACAAAATAAAGTGTACTGACCTCCACTTAAAACAGCACTACACAGATAATTGGAATAACAAAATGAATAACCAATTAAAAAAACTGAATAAACTTCAGTGCTATCACACACTTAACAGAGAAATTACATTGGCCAAATACCTTAGCATTTATGAAATTAAAGAAAGAAAAATATACAGACTTCGGGACCATAACCTGAAAATTGAAAAAGGAAGACATTCAAAAACCTGGAAACCCAAAGACAAGAGGCTCTGCAGCCCTGTAACCTCATGGAAACTGAGACAGAAACACACTTTCTGTTCTCATGTCCAAAATATGACAAGATAAGAGAAACCTATGACCCTAAATTTAAAGAAATATTGCCAAATTTTAGCAATTTGTCACAGATAGAAAAGCTGCCTCTGGTCCTTGGTGAGGATGAGACTCTGTTACTGGCAGCAGGATCTGTATCAGCCTGCCACCGCCTCAGACAGAGAGAATAGACCAAACTGCTGAAGAGGGAGGGAGGCAGGCAGAGAGAGGGCCTGAGCACTGTGAGGCAGGGAGAGAGAGGGAGGGAGGGAGAGACTATGAAGCCTCAGCCTCCCAGCAGCACTGTCTGCTGCTCTCTAACCTCTTTACACTATGATGTTCTCTATGGGGATTAAATGGCTGGTGACAGCTGCACTGATCAAATGGATCCTGAGTGAGTTCTTAATAACTTACTGATCTTTTGTATTGAGATACTGTTGCCTCTGTTTCATCACAGACAGGCTGGTAGTTTGTATCAAACAGTTAATTCAGTGAACAAAATGAGCAGAGAGGTTCCAGTTCCAGTCTTCACATTAGTTATGTTATCAGATTAGTTCAGGTAGGTTTACATAGTAGATGATGTGCTCTGCTTTATGAATTATTTCCTACTAATGAGACCAGATTGACAGAGTGTCTCTACAGTAAGCCAGGCTGTCTCTCTGCTTCATAGCATCTGTATGAAGTGTGCAGTGAAGTCAAGTGAAATTATTATTGTATGCACTAGATGTACATTTTACATGGAGCTAGTAGGCTGTGTGTGTGTGTGTGTGTGTGTGTGTGTGTGTGTGTGCGCACGCGCGCGCACTGTGACTGAGTCATGTGTGATTCCCTCTCTGACATCCCAAACCCCAGCCCTGACATCCTCTCTCTGAAATCTCAAACCACAGCCCTGACATCCTCTCTCTGAAATCCCCTGACATCCTGATTCTGTGTCTATATTGTGTAATTACATTAATCATCACACTCCACAGTTATTTTAGCAGAGTAAAATCACACACATCCCAATATTAACCAGCAAAATATGGAACAAAAGTAGAGTCTCCACACTGAAAGCTGCTGCCAAAGTGGATAACTGTATTATTTTATGTATCTATTTGTATCTATTTATCCACCTTGGCAGCAACATTTACTCTGCAGACTCTACTTCTGTTCTTTATTTAAACACACACAAATCGTTGTGGTGCAACTGATAGGAGTGTGCAGATGATTTCATGTGGTTTACATGAAATCATCTGCTGTTTCCTCCATCTGAAGAATACATAGTTTGTTAAACTTGTAACCTGTTGGCTTCTGCCTTTAATTTATGCTCCATATTGCTCCATCTTTTTCACTGCCTCACGCTACCAGAAACTATTTTTTCAAGGGTGGTATAGCTGGTATAGTTGCAGTGGTAGTGGTTCCAGGAGAGGTAAGAAAAAAACAACATCAAATACACGAATTCTGCTACTACTGCTATTACTGCTGCTTCAGTTTCAGTAGTGGCAAGAAAAAAGGAAAAAAAAAAGCCCCTGCAGTCGCAGTGGTAACGGTAGTAGTTCCAGGAATGGCAAGAAAAAAAACAAGGGGGGGATGGGGGGGTGAGGGGGGGAGAGAGACCGTGACCAGGGAGACGTGTCAGCAGTGGGACTATAAAGCCTCAACCTCCCAGCAGCTCTTCTGTCTGCTGCTGTGCTCCTGCCTCTTTGCACTGTGATGTTCTCTATGAGGATTAAATGGCTGGTGACAGCTGCACTGATCACATGGATCCTGAGTGAGTATTTAATAACTTATTGATCTTTTGTATTGAGATACTGTTGTGTCTGTGTCATCAAAGACTGGCTGGTAGTTTGTAGCCTATCAAACAGTTAATTCAGTGAACAAAATGAGCAGAGAGGTTCCAGTTCCATTCTTCACATTAGTTATGTTATCAGATTAGTTCAGGTAGGTTTACATAGTAGATGATGTGCTCTGCTTTATGAATGATTTCCCACTAATGGCAGAGTGTCTCTCTACAGTAAGCCAGGCTGTCTCTCTGCTTCATAGTGTCTGTATGAAGTGTGCAGTGAAGTCAAGTGAAATTATTGTTCTATGCACTAGATGTAGTTTTAAATTAAGTAAGGAGGGTGGTGTGAGTGTATGAGTGTATGAGTGTATGTGTGTTTGTGTGTGCATTGTGACTTAGTCGTGTGTGTGATTCCCTCTCAGACAAAACCTCAGCCCTGACATCCTGATTCTGTGTCTATATTGTGTAATTACATTAATCATCACACTCCACAGTTATTTTAGCAGAGTAAAATCACACACATCCCAATATTAACCAGCAGTTAATATAGATTAAGTATAGATTTAACATCAGTATATACATGTCTATGTATGTGTGTGTGTGAGTGTGTGTGTCTGTGTGTGTGTGTGTGTGTGTGTGTACGTGTGTGCTTGAGTATTGAGTCATTGGGAGACTAGGGGAGTATTTGTGAGTTTGACTGCCATGGGGAACACTGTTGTGATGGTGTGAGGTTTTGGTCTTGCTAGACCGCAGCCTCTTGCCGGAGGGGAGATGTTGACAGATGGGGTGGCTGAGGTGAGAGGGCCACGATCCATTTCCTTTTTTCTTTTAACTTAAGGGTTGAAGTGTGTGCTGTGTGTCCCGGTGTGTCACAGTGACAGTCAGGACCCTTGATCATGACCCTCACGTCATTCAGGCAAAAAACACATAAGAGACAGAGTAAAAAGAACAAGGACACATAAGAAACAAAAAAAAAAAAAGTGCAATAAAAGGACAAAGACACACAAGTTCTGTAAAGACATTCATGTTGAGAACTACTAATGGGACTAACAGGGGAAATGACACCCAGGAAGTGGGTTCAACTGAGGGAGAAACATAATGGGAAGTTCAGAAACTGCATGTGATTATATGAGGCTTGGGCAGATATTCGATATAGATACAGAAGGTGAGTATCCTCACAGAGTCATTGGGAGATTAGGGGAGTATTTGTGAGTTTGACTGCCATGGGGAGAAAACTGTTGTGATGGTGTGAGGTTTTGGTCTTGCTAGACCGCCGGATGTTGAAATCTTATCTACCTAATTGCCCTCTCTAAACTGCTAGTGTCACTTGCTGTCTAAAAAATAACTAGCTTCATAATGTTACTCCAATGTTTGTGTCTGTCTGAGAGAGGAGATGGAAAGTTACAGAAGGTGAGTATCCGCACAGTCAGTGGAAGACTAGGGGAGTATTTGTGAGTTTGACTGCCATGGGGAAAACTGTTGTGATGGTGTGACGTTTTGGTCTTGCTAGACCGCAGCCTCTTGCCGGAGGGGAGATGTTGACAGATGGGGTGGCTGGGGTGAGAGGGGTCAGCCACGATCTTTTCTGCCCGCTTTCTGGTCTGGGAGGCATACAGCTCTTGAAGGGAAGGCAGGTTGCAACCGAACCAAAGGTCTTTTCTGCGGCCCGGATGATCCGATGATAGTGGTGCTGATGTTCTGCTCCCACTTGAGGTCCTGAGAAATGACTGTTCCTAGGAATCTGAGTGACTCATGAGTCATCAACAGAGTTTATCATGGAGAAGGGCTGGGATGATTGTATTGAAGGCAGAGCTGAACTCCACAAACAGGATCCTGGCGTATGTTCCGGGGTGGTCCAGATGCTCCAATATAAAGTGCAGTGCCATGCCGACAGCGTCATGTACAGACCTGTTGGCTCTGTAGGCGAACTGCAGTTGGTCTAGATCGGAGTCGGTGATGGTCTTGAGGTAAGTTAGCATGAGGCGTGCAAAGGTCTTCATTACCACAGAGGTCAGGGCGGCGGGTCTGTAGTCATTAAGGCCTGTGATTCTTGGCTTTTTGGGGACTGGGGTGATGGTGGATGCTTTGAAGCATGCAGGAACTTTGCATTCTTCAGGCACAATGTCCTGGGAAACAAGATGTGTAATGACTCAGCAGAAATAATGAAGCATATTATTTCTTCCACACAAACCATTCATTTAAATGGGACTGTTGTCACTGTACATGTAATGGAATCAAACTTTGTCCTGGCTGCATGTCTGCTATCCACATGTTATCCACAGTATAAATAGGCTATGCACTCATTGATCTGTGTTCACCTAACTGTAACACCTACTAATGTATGCATGTATGCATGCAACGGACTCCTCTCCTTCTTTTAACTGCAGTGATCAACGGCTCAGTTCCTTTACACACTCCAGATGTTTATTCTTTTCAGTCCAGCAGTCTGGATATTACAGAAGGGGAGGGTGTCTGCTTGGATGTCTGCCATCCAACTGGATGTCTGCCATTTACAGGGATGCAAACACATGTATGGTGAAAAAAGAGAGAGCTACCCGAAGTCGGAAAAAAAAGGGACGTAATGTGGGCGTGCGTCTTCAGTCATTAATCGGACTATGCTCTGTAGCATGTAAACGGGAATATGAATGGAATATTCTATAAGCAACTCATGTAAACACATTGATCAAAATATTGTCTTATTTAGAATAAGGTCAATAGTCGGATTATTGCAGTCCATGTAAACGTAGTCATCTTGAATGTTTTTCCATAGTACAATATTCCAACAATTTCTATCATTAGCTTAGTAGTATATTTACCCGCAGACATTTTACACCTATGGCTTCTCTTTTGTATGTCGCAAAATGAAACATGAGCAGCGCTACAGTGATACTCAACTTACTATCAAGTGATTATATGATATGCAGCGAATCAGTACGCACACACACACACACACACACACACACACGCACACACAGCCTCAGTCCTGTTGTAAATGAGTATCAGTATTTTAGCTGAGCACTAACTGGATGTATGGGTAATGTTAGTGTTGCTCAACATTGTGAAGCAGAAAACTTGCCCACATCTCTGTTCTGTTTTAGGATGGATTTCCTCTTTTAGGTTAGCCAGAACAAAGTGTGAAGCCAGAAGAAATTAGCCATAGAACAGTGATTCTCAACCTTTTTCATATCAAGGACCCCTAATTTAGTCCACGTTAGAGCTACGGACCCCCATTTGATTAGATTTTGTGTCTTGGATCCAAATCTGAGAATAATCTATATTGTTAGATATGATTTTGTCCAGAATTACTATCTGTGTTGTACGTAGAGAAAAGATAGTGAAACTATGATCAAAACAGTAATTCTTCTACATTCTCTGTGTTAACTTTTTGTAAATGAAATAATGGTGAAGTTTAACAATTCATCCATTTGCTGGGGACCCCCTGGAACCCACTCAAGGACCCCTGGTGGTCCACGGACCCCACCACTGCCATAGAATATTGTCAATATTGCCACTCTACTTATTATGCAACAGCTAAATATTATTTGGCTAAACATGGTTCTCCCTCTTCAGTACTCTGTGTTGGCAGAGACCATGTAACCTAAACATCTTTCACAAAGGGAAATGTGTTGGACTCATAAACTTAATACAACAAAACCTTCAGGATTTAATGATGATTTTTCATACAAGCTGTTGAATAAAACATCAGATGTCCGTCTTATGAGCAAAGCAGTTTATGGAGAGAAGCACACAGCAGTGGAGTGCAGTTCTCTGAACAAACAGGTTACATGTTTATGACTTCAGCAGGAGAATCAAGCAGTGTTTAGGGTGGAAAGTGTCCTTCAGTGTCTGATGGAGACAGGCACATGTCCTGGGAAACAAGATGTTTAATGACTCAGCAGAAATAATGAAGCATATTACGTATTTCTTCCACACAAACCATTCATTTAAATGGGACTTTTGTCACTGTAAATGTAATGGAATTAGACTTTGTCCTGGCTGCAGGTCTGCTATCCACATGTTATCTACAGTATAAATAGGCTATGCACTCATTGATCTGTTAACCTAACTCAACACCTACTAATGTATGAATATTTGTGACCATATGATGCAAATGACCACCAGAGCTGAGTGGAGTTTCCCTCTGACTATGTGTGTGTGTGTGTGTGTGTGTGTGTGCGTGCGTGCGTGCGTGCGTGCGTGTGTGTGTGTGGACCTCCACAACTGCTAAGAATCTACAACCGCTCACTGTTATGTGACTGATGAATTGTGTGTTTGTCTCAGCCATGCCATCCTGATTGCGTGTGTGTTAACATTAATAATAATAATACACTTAATTTATATAGCACTTTTCAAAAAACAGAGTTTACAAAGTGCTTTACAGAAAAAAAAGACAGAAAGATAAAAGTTAAAAGCCAACCCGTAACAATGGGTTTTGAGACGCGATTTAAACATCGTATGGGAGGCAGACTGTTCCACAGTCTAGGTGCCATTACTGCAAATGCTTTATCACCCTTTGACTTCAGTCTGTAGGAACAGCCAAGAGATCTTGGTTTGAAGACCTAAGGGACCTTGTGGTCTGGTATGGATGAAGCAATTCCATGATGTACTCAGGCGCCTGGTCATGCAAGGCCTTATATGTAATTAGAAGAATTATAAACATATTTCTGAACTCTATTGGAAGCCAGTGTAAACAGGATAAGACAGGTGTAATGTGTGTTGTATGCTTAGTTTTGGTCAACAGTCTTGCTGCAGAGTTTTGAACTAATTGGCAGACTGATTCAGGCAGGTAGACAATGCATTGTCTAAACGTGATGTCACAAATGCATGAATAACCCATTCAGTGTTGTGAAAAGAGAGAAAAGCACTGATTTTGGCAATATTTCTTAATTGAAAAAAGCATGACTGTACCAACTTCTTAACATAATGTTCAAAATTTAAGTTTGGGTCAAAGATGACCCCTAGGTTTTTTGACACAGGCTTTGCTTGCTTATAAAAGAGCCCAGGTACTGCTGATTTGTTTAGAAAAGCATTCAGGACCATGATAAGAACTTCAGTTTTATCTGAATTTAGCTGGAGAAAGTTGTGAGCCATCTGATCCTTGATATCAGCCAAACAATCACATAAGATGATCAGATATACAAGAGCAGCACAGCAGAGTAAAACCACACACATCCCAATGTTAACCAGCAAAACATGGAACAAAAGAGCAGATATTGAAAATGTAAATAAACATGGAACAGAACTAGAGTCTGCACACTGAACACTTCTGCTAAAGTGGATACATTTATCAATAGTCTGTCTAGTTGTTAATACATTAATGAATACATTAATCATTTTTAAATTAGTTCACATATTTAGAGAAAGAGAGAATTTGATTGATGCTAGAAAATGAGAGACCAAGAGTAGGAGGAGCCGCAGGAGGAGGGAGAGAGAAGGGTGAATACTACAGTAAGTGAGTAGAGAATGAGGTGTTGCAGCGAGGTAAAAGCAAGGCTCTATATTTACACCTATCCAAGTAGAGCTGAAGCTACGGGGGACTCGGGCCTCTCTTCTTCAGGGATTGGGCAGCGCTGTCTATCTTCTTATGAGATGAGAACACAGCAGACACCAAAATCATCCATGGCTCCCTGGCAGATCATTGGCTACCCCATGCTTTTCCACTTGAAATGTTTATTGTTTTTCTTAAGCAGGGCCGGCGCTCCCTATAGGCTGAATAGGCAAATGCCTAGGGCCTCGCGCATCCTTTATTTATTTTTTTCTACAGTCGAAAAAAAAAAAAAAAGTTGTTGTTGGATAAATGACGTGCCAGTGATCATAAAACCCCAATCAAAAGTACTGATTCTGTGAAGCCCCCCCCCCCCCCCCCCCCCCCCCAAGTAAGAGATAGATCTTATTGGTTGCCAAATCTACACTACTTTATGAATCATTTCCTACTAATGACATAAGACTGGCAGTGTGTCAAGCATTTCTACAGTCATGCAGGGGAATTTAGTGAGGGCGGAGGAGAAAAACAAAGAGAGAGTAATGTTGGTGTGGAGGAGCTGGGGAGGAGCTAGTCAAACCATAAAAACCTCCTAAGTGAGTCTGCACAGAGCCACACAGCCTGTCAGCACTTCTTTACACTATGATGTTCTCTATGGGGATGAAATGGCTGGTGACAGCTGCCCTGATCAAATGGATCCTGAGTGAGTACTTCATAACTTATTGGACTTTTTCATTCATATTGGAAGTTCCAGCTCCAGTCTTCACATTAGTTATGTTATCCGATTAGTTCAGGTAGGTTTACATAGTAGATGATGTGCTCTGCTTTATGAATGATTTCCTATTAATGAGACAGTGTCTCTCTACAGTAAGCCAGGCTGTCTCTCTGCTTCATAGTGGCACTTTAGTATTTTCCACATCATTGTAAGTAGTGGCTACTTACAACTGACCATATTTCTGTCCTCAATGCTCCACTAGGAAACAAAGAACAATCAATGAGAGCAAAAATGAACTGAATCATTGAGGTCATATGTTCTTTCAAATTATCATTCTATGCACTAGATGTACACTTTACATCTGTGTGTGTGTGTGTAAGTGTGTGTGTGTGTGTGTGTGTGTGTGTGTGTGTGTGTGTGTGTGTGTGTGTGTGTGGACCTCTAACACTGCTAAGGATCTACAAGCTCTCACTGTTATGTGACTGATGAGTCATGTGTGTTTCTCTCTAAGGTCAAAACTCAGTTTTAACATACAAGAGCAGCACAGCAGAGTAAAACCACACACATCTCAACATTAACCTGCAAAACATGGAACACAACTAGAGTCTGCACACTGAACACTTCTGCTAAACTGGATACATTTATCAATAGTCTGTCTAGGTGTTAATACATTAATGAATAGGCTACACAAATAGATTTTCAATGTGTGAACTCTACTTTTGTTCTTTATTTAAACAGAGACAAATCAGATTTAATGAACTGATAGAGTCTGCAGAAGATTATCATGTGGTTTACAGAGAGAGATTTGGTCAACACAGTGTTCCCTCTTGGCTTGGAGCCCAGCACAGTGTCGGCATGGTTGCCAACACACTGTTGGAGCCAGCTGGGTATATAAAAGGAATATTACCAACAGAGTATCTGACAGGAGAGCAGCCGCACACAGATACAGTAAATAGCAATACAATAACTTAGCAGTCAAACAACTTCTGTGAAGACATTTATGTTGTTATTTATGTTGAGAAATGACAACCAGGAAGTACAGCTGGTGAAAGGGTTGAACTAAGGGAGAAACTCTAAGAACTGAATGGGAAGTTCAGAAACTGTATTACTTAACCAGTTAGCTCAGTGGCTGAAGGAAAAAAAACTCTACACATCAGTCCTGTCAGTGACCTCTGATGTATAGTACTAGACCTAGTACATCAACGTTGATGAGTTTAAAAGCTATGATT
The DNA here is from genome assembly GCF_048128805.1 of Centroberyx gerrardi. Classification (NCBI taxonomy): domain Eukaryota; kingdom Metazoa; phylum Chordata; class Actinopteri; order Beryciformes; family Berycidae; genus Centroberyx; species Centroberyx gerrardi. The sequence goes on from NC_135999.1 coordinate 31,089,335, forward strand.
GGATGGTTGTTTTCTACCATCAATGACACTCGGGTTAACTTAGCAAAATTTGTATGGCAATACTAACAACATATTTACAAGAAGGCCACAGGGAAATTCTGACTTTGGCCCATTGGCCAACTTTGTAGCCATATAAGTTAATCAACTAAAATTCAAGATAGAATTTCAAATGCAAGTCCAGTTGTAGAGAAGAAATACTAAATTCAGGTACTGAAGCAGCAGCCAAAAAACACCAGCATCCGAACCGGAAGTCAATGTCATCTCACCTCAACTCAGTCACTCAGAGAGAGGAATCATGGAATTAACTTACCTGTTAAGTGATGAAAACATAGACACCAAAATCACCCATGGGTCCCTGGTAGATCATTGGTTACTCCATGCTAACACTTTAGCATACACTATGTTGAGTGATAGTAGCCCACTAGCATTATCCAAAGTAAGAAGACTGACCTTTTAGTAATAAAAAGTTGTTAGTGATTTTTAGGGCTGTAGTTAATCATTATCTCACTACAGCTGATTTAACTCACTCAATAATGTGCTAAAGTGTTAGCATGGAGCTAAACAGCCAATGATCTACTGGAGACACATGGATGATTTTGTTGTCTATGGTATGTTCTCAATACTTAAAATGCCACCCATCTTAAGAATTCACATTCCTAAAGCTAGAAATCAGAGAGAACAGTTGAATTGGTGAGGTCACTGGGATGTAAAATCAGGGGCTGCTCTATAGACAATGAATGGGGCTCTGACCTTGTGAAGCTATAAGATGCTAAGTTGAGTTGTCACTCAAACTCAGTCAAATGAAATTTATATTCTAGCATTGCTAACAAGTATGAAGCAGAATTTAAACCTCATCTGGGCGCAAGAACACACAAAAAAATCTTATGGGTCAACAAAGTCAGCGGCCCTTTCTTGTTGTGTGGCACAGTGCCAGATTTGACATCGCACTGACATCACAAATTCAAGGGTCAGTTCTCCAGTTTTAGCAGTAGGAAAGAGTGGTGCAGTATTGTCTGAACTGTCCTGGGGCACAGGAAAAACATGTGAAATAATCATCTGACATTTCATTTTGAATGTTTTTCCACGATACAATATTTCAACAATTTCTATCATTAGCTTAGTAGTATATTTACCTGCAGACATTTTACACCTATGGCTTCTCTTTTGTATGTTGCAAAATGAAACATGAGCAGTGCTACAGTGATACTCAACTTACTATCAAGTGATTATGATGTGATATGCAGTGAATCAGCTAGTAGCACTTTGCTGAACATCTACTTTCTGTTACCTGATAATTGAGTATCAACGTTGGACGATTCAAATAAAGTATTACCGTGCTTTATATACTAATTCCATTCTTTTGAAGCCTTCATACACTAACAAATGATTCCATCAAATGCCATATGTCATGTCAGAGACATGTCGTGATTCATTTTGCTCATCCCAGCTCCCTCTGCCATCTTTCCTGTTACTCTTTATACTGTCAATAATAAATATTATAATAATGCTAGCTGTTTAAATGGAGTTTGACTTTCACTACAGTGGGATGAATAAGTTCTCCCTCTCTGTCTCACTCTGTCTCTTTTATCTATACAGGCATATAGGCTTATTTGATATAATTTCATCATGCATGTTGTGCATTTCATGCATCTGATTCTTTTTTTTTTTTTTGCAGTTACAGCTGTGCTGCTAGAGGGAGAGAGTAAAATCCAGAATGTGTCGGGGAAAGTTGGAGAGAGCATCACTCTCCAGACTGGAGTTAGTGGCCTGCAAGGCGACTATCAGGTCCTCTGGTCAGATGACTCAGATCAATCTGTCCTAGTCAACTATAACGAGGGCAAGTTGAAGCCAATCTACATTGAGAGTTTCAGAGGAAGACTCCAGCTGGACAGAGGGAGTGGATCTCTCACCATCACGCACCTCAACATCAACGACACCGGACTTTACCTCGGACAGATCATCAATGGAGCCGGATCAACGCACCGCTTTAATCTAACGGTCTTGGGTGAGTAGTAGGAGACTTGAATTCTCAAAGGAACAGTTCACCCAAAGAACAATATGACCTTTAAAACTGCAAGTCAAATGACACGCTGCATACATACTACTGCCACTATTTTGCACAACCTGTTAATGCTTGAATCCATACTTTTTTTTGAGCAGCTCCATTTTTTTCTACATTAATATGTCTGAGTGTTGGAATTACTGGTTGAATATGTTCATATAATCCTCTGGATCTCACAGTCTGTTGTTTCTTGTTTCACAGAGGCTGATCCTGTCCCACCAACCTCTGCAGCCCCAGTTACCACTGCTCCCTGGACTCGTCTAGCAGTCGGCCTAGCAGTTGGCTGTTTTGCTGTTGTTTCATAGTGCTGCTGCTGCTCTACTGTGCAGTAAAACATGCAAAAATTGGAGGTTAGTATTAACAGATTTCTGACTTTGTATGAAACTAGAAGCTATATAAAAGAAGAGTATAATAAGTTGTAACTACAGTTATCAATATTAATGATATGTGTTATATATATAAAACATTTAGGGTCCCAGATGAATGTTAGTAATTTTAGTGATTTTTGGAAATTTTTCAAAAATATCAAACATGATACAACATCAAGCATGATAAATAGAAATAATTAACAAACTGCTATTAGACACATTCTTTAAGATACTGAATTTAGGTGTTACTCATGAATGGGTTAAGTTTGACCCACATGCCTGTCTGCTCTTAGATTAATACAGAACAGGGTTAGTACATTATGATAAACAGGTTTTATTTCCATCACATGTGCTTTACTAAACACAGTTGGGCATCGTGTTCCATTTCCAAGTGTCCCTTTTCTTAAACAGGCTGCTTTTGCTAGCTTTCGTTCTTTATTGTGGCTACGTTTGGGGGCAATTGAACATGCCCCTGGTCTTTAAAATGAAGCTTTTAATTTCTGCAGCAGTGCTAACATCTGCTTCTTGTTCATGTTTTCTCTCTCTGCACAGGAAACTGTCTCTCTTCTGCCAGCAGAACAACCGTCCAGGAGACAGCGGAGTGGTCTGATGTCAGAGTTTGACTCTGCATCAGATCCAGCTGAGAACACACACTGACCTCACTTCTCTATGGATATGAAGCAAAGATCGGCAGTTGATTACAGTGGAGTGTACTTTCAGGTACAACCTTCAGGTCATGGTGGGCAGCATCTGGTGAGCAATGTTCAATTTGGGGATTTTTGTTTTGATGCAGATTCCTCACACATGAATGTATGTTTAATCTGAAGGGTTTTGTGCTGTATGATGATGCTGCTCTCTCTTATACTGACTGATTGAGAATGTAGAGTTTTTTTTTCCTCTTAAATGTTTTCTTCCTTTGTGGCCGAAAGGTTATGCTGCATAACTGTAGTACATCTTCTGGGTCTGGGTTCAAATCACAAATATTTTTTTAATGTGTATGCAAATGTATTTGAAAAATAAAGTTGATTTAAAGAAAATGTAAGCCTCATTTGCCCCTTGATAGAACAATTTCTAGTCTGACCTTTCCGACTGCAGCCTGTAGAACTTGTAGAAACTCATTAGCATTATCACAAGCACGAGGCAGTGGGTTTAAATGTGAGCAAAGTCCTTGACGGGGGACTCAGCAACACCTGAACAAGATTTGTATGAGTGAATAAGGCTCAGCTACAAGGCCAGTGGATGAGAAATCCCACATCAATCTGCTTGTGGTTTCAAAACTGGTAAATATCTATGAAGCTTGCTTAAGAATACAGATAAGATGAGATAAACACTATAAACACATGAAGGGTCTGGTGAGGTCTGGTCTGGAGAAATGAAAACAGACGGTGGTGAGTCATAGAGGTGACAAAGACGTCTCAGTTTGAACAAAGAAGTGGTGAAGAGATACAATCAGAAATCCTTTCCCCCCCCAGGAAACCTTTTTTTATTGAATCTATTTTTTCTCTGCTCCAGTCTGAGTCTCTGTCTACCTGTCTTTACTTAATGTTATGCTACTCTATAGCTGAAGAGCTCTATAGCTGAAAAATATGTGGAAATGGATTTAGCTTTCCCCTTGAATTTTCCCTTAACTCATCAATAAGAAGCTCAAAAACCAACTTTGCTTGATTCTAAGTAACTATGTACCATGAAATGATAGCTAACTGAACAGTAATAAACATTTGCCAAGGCAGGCCGACTCTCACAGAAATATGCTCTACACATGCTATGTGCATGGTAGCACAGCCGTTACACTGAAGGGCTAATGCTGAAAACTGCCAGTCTGCCAGCTCAGTGTTAATAAACTCTTGAATTTTTGTGTATACCCAAGGAGAAAGCCATCATAAAACCATAATAAACCTGCCAGGCTTGTATCACACTAGAATCCATCACTGACACTCCCTGATCCCTGGTGCTAATATGCTAACATGCATATAAGTCAAGTACTACATATTTGTGTGGTCTGTATTCGTCACACACCACAACTGTGAAAGTGTTGAAAGTTAACATGGTTAGCTGAGACCAATGGATGGCAAATTCAAGTTCAAGTTTGGCTAATTCCCCTCTTGCTAGCAAACTTCAGTGCTGTTAGCTTACATTCAGGTTACAACACTCATGTTAGCATGTGCTACTGCTACATAGCATTAGCAACTGGTATGTCACTGAAAGTGCTACGCAGGGCATAATCTTCGGTATGCTTTTCACGTTTGTTGTTTTCCTTTTACTTCTTTGTGTTTGTCTTTACCAGCGTGAGAAATACCCAGAAGAAGGGTGACATATCCCTGAAAAATATATAGGACAGTTGTATGATGCTAAAGGACTTACAGGACAGTTTTATTTCTTCTTTTCTTGTTCAATGCATTTCATTATGAAGAGATCAAATATCAAAGAGAGATCAAATAGAGAGCTGTTAATGTAATTTACAGAAGGAAAAGTATTTATTTATAAGTAATATAACATAATAGTAATAGTAATAGTAATAATTTATAAGGATTTATAAGTCTTTCTACAGATAAGCCACTGGTATTATTTCATCACATCAGTGGTACTGGGTATCTGTGTATCATGACACTTCCTCTGTCTGCTTATACAGTCCACAATGGGTATGTGTGCTGTGCTGTGCTGTGCGTATGCCAAACCCATAAACTGGACACACACACATACACACACACACACACGAGGGAAAGCTCTAGCCCTGCTCATACCCCCATACCCCTATGCCTGAATAGAGAGAGAGAGAGAGAGAGAGAGAGAGAGAGAGAGATGATAGCAGGGTAGTCTTCTTCTTCTCTACCACTAAATCTTTCCCCTCCTCTTAATTTTACACAGACCCAGAAGCTGCCCTGTCAGGCAAATCCGTAGTCTTTCTACAGATATTTATTTCATCACATCAGTTGTATTGGGTTTAGTGGGTGTCTGTGTATCATGGCATTTCCTCTGGCTGCTTACAGTCCAATGCTTCTCTCTGGTGGATTTTTAGATCAGATCAGTCAATGGAAGTAAACTTTACCATGCAAATAATATTGACTGCCAAACAGATCAATATGGCAAATTATCTATCTGAGAGGATAAAGTGCAGTGCAGCACATAGCAGCACATTGTATGTGGTGATGGAGGTGCAGTGTTTCAGCTGCATGATGAGCTTTGGTTGGTTTATAGATACTTCTGATGCACCTGAACAGATCATAAGTGAGGTGACCTGGGTGGATGTTTTGGCTCTTTATGTCTCTTTCCCAGCCAACCCAGTCAGGGAGATCAGTTCCCAGCTTGTGTCCATGTAGCATGGATAGTAAATGATGTCTCTTCATCTTGAGGCCGTCCCTGCAAGCTCTATGGTGGCTCTGCAGTCTGTGAGGACCAGCAACATGTATGTAACATAACATTTTCTAAGTGAAGGCAGCCAAATCCCAGCATGTTGATGCCTCCATAATACCAATGTGGGGAAACCCTCTTTCATGCCAACTGGACACATGAGCGAGACTGAAGAGGTGCAGACTG